>NC_061132.1:3945370-4165559 GCF_905220365.1 Vanessa cardui
ATTTACTGACGTCAACATCAGTACATAGAACACAAACAATTTGCTGACAAAAGGTATTGCAAAAGTGAGTGATACTAATACTATCCGTAGAACACGAAATAAAGTAACAAATATGAATATGGCAAAAGAAAAGAGAACTTTTAAACTTTCTTCTTCAACAAACGCTGAGTTATGTATTTTGTCTATTTTAAATATTCGCCGTGCTTACAACTGATACTAAAATCGTAAAAATGAAAGGTAAAAGTTTTACGGTCAGCAGCATATTTACATGTTTTTCGTCAAATATTAAAAAAATTTGCACACAGAAATACGTTACAATGATTGCAAAAGTAAAACAATAGATCTTAGCGATAACAGTAAAGGCTAAACACTTGTGGACTTTCGAATATAATCCAAAAAGCAGACGAGTGTACATGATTATATTTATCGTAGTGTAATGTTTCTCCGGCAACGTGTCAGAGACTTGAATATCCATTGTGGGAAAACCTCTCGGACCAGTAATTCCGATACGACAATGTTAATAATGCCAAAACAGGCCTTTTTCAACCGACTTCCAAAAGGAGGAGGTTATCAATTCGTCTGTATTTTTTTTTTTTTTTTTTTTTTTTTTATGTTTGTTACCTCATAACTTTTCACTGGGTGGACCGATTTTGATAAAATTTTTTTGAAAGGTAGTGCTTCCCGTGGGGTCCCATTTTTTTTATTTTTTTTTTCCGATGATGGTATCCATGTGAAAACGACATAAGTCTTAAATTTGCATTATGTATATGCGCGACAAATAGGTGAATAACTGAAAATCACGTTAACCAATTTTGATAATTCTTTTTTTATTATAAAATATATACTTCAAGGGTAATTTGGTGAAAGTTTGGTAAGGTTCTGAGCACAGGATCCATGACAAAGTAACGGAACGGAAGGGAACGGAACAATTCTGAGGAGCACGTTAGCGATACTCGGTCGAATCTTTTACCAGGTGTACAAGTATGAAATGCGGATTTTCAACAACAGACGACGTGCCAATGGAGTTTAAACTATAAAGATTTGATACTGTGTCATTTTATTGCGTCATCAATAAGCATCACACGCGCACAAGTGATAAAGTCAAAAAGTTTATATATAGTGCTGTGTTGTTTTATTTATAATGTCGAAATATATACCGAACAAAGAGCATTTGCGGACAGCATTAATTTTTTGTTTTCATTTGAAAAAAACTGCTGCTGAATCATACCGGTTACTTCGAGAAGCTTATGGTGAACATGCGCCATCACAAGATACATGTGAAAGATGGTTTCGACGTTTCAAAAATGGTGATTTCGATGTTGTAGACAAGGAACGTGGAAAACCGCCAAAAAATACGAAGATCTGGATTTGCAAGCATTGTTGGATGAAGATGATTCGCAAACACAAAGTCAACTCGCCAAGCAATTGGGAGTTACTCAACAAGCTGTTTCCAATCGGCTACGAGAGATGGGAAAGATTCAGAAGTCCGGTAAATGGGTACCACATGAGTTGAATGAGAGGCAAATGGAAAAGCGAAAAAACACATGTGAAATTTTGCTCGCTCGGTACAAAAGGAAGTCGTTTTTACATCGCATAGTTATAGGGGACGAAAAGTGGATCTATTTTGAAAATCCCAAGCGCAAAAAGTCATGGGTAGATCCAGGTGCACCATCCACATCGACTGCAAGACCAAATCGCTTTGGCCGAAAGACCATGCTCTGTGTTTGGTGGGACCAGAGGGGCGTGGTCTATTATGAGTTATTAAAACCTGGGAAAACGGTGAATACTCAACGTTACCAACAACAGTTGATTGATTTGAACCGCTCGCTGCTTGAAAAAAGGCCAGAATAGCAAAAGAGGCAACACAAGGTCATCTTTCTTCATGACAATGCTCCATCACATACGGCAAAACAGGTCCGTGACACATTGGAAGCACTCAGCTGGGAAATCCTACCCCATGCGGCTTACTCGCCAGACTTGGCTCCGTCCGATTTTCACTTGTTCGCATCAATGGGTCACGCACTTGCTGAGCAGCGCTTTACTTCGTACGAAGATGTGAAGAAATGGCTCGATGAATGGTTCGCAGCAAAAGGGGAAGATTTTTTCTGGCGTGGTATTCATAAGTTGCCAGATAGATGGGAAAAATGTATAACAAACAATGGAGCATATTTTGAATAAAGCACTTTTTTATCATTCTTCCAAATTGAACAACTTATTTTAGAAAAAAATCCGCATTTCATACTTGTACACCTATGTATTTATAGGTTATTTGGATATTTGAGTCACCTTCCGTAATGTGGTTATGTTTATGTAATTATCATAGTCGAATATTATAATCAACTAGCTACCCACCCCGGCTTCGCACGGGTGCAATACTGATACTAAATATACTACAGAATTTGTTTATATACGACATCACATCGCAAACTTCTAAAATTATCAGTGTTTCTTTACTATATTGTTCATGTATTATATACACAAACCTTCCCCTTGAATCACACTATCTTTTAAAAAAAACCCCATCAAAATCCGTTGCGTAAATTTAAAGATATAGGGACAGAGAAAGCGACTTTGTTTTATACTATGTAGTGATGGAACTTCTATACGGCTCGCAGTTAGGGTGCGATATGGGGCAGAATTTCTTACTATCTTTAATCAAATTTTGTGTATGTGATGTGATGTCATATGATGTACGAAATATAGTTGGTCTTTTTCAAAGTTTTTTTGCTGAGTTCGATTACAGCTCTTTCGAGGGATCCTTGTAGTTTACGCCGAGTGACGTATTAAATCCGCATTTTCGAAAGTCTATTTTTGCTTTATTCGCAAGTTTCCTTTGAAATTGTCCTCGAAGTAGTTTCTGACTCATATAAACGGAACGCTTAATCTATCCATATTAAAAAAAAATAGTTAGTCAACATCAGCTTCACTTAAAATCAAAAAATAAATTAAATTTTAACAAAAAGAAAAACCGACTTCAAACAAAACACTATTTTAAAACAAATGAATATGCACGAAAAAGTAATAAAAATAATTGCGTATTCAACATATTTTTTAGAGTCTTCCTAAGTTAAATGAAATGAAAAATATTAGACTACTTAAAAGTCGATTAACGATTACATCATGTAGTTATAATTATTGTTATATTTGGAGTCGGTGTCAGCCAATAAAACCCTACAGTATATCTATCAAAAAACAATACGAGAATACTTTAACAAATATGTTTTTTACAAATTACCTTTTACACAATAATATACTGGATCAATCAAGGGGCTCGTATCGCTTTTTTCTTTTGATTGTTGGGGCAAGGGCACCGTGGCTGACACCGGCTCCAAATATACCAATAACTATAACTACATGATATAATCGTTAATCGACTTTTAAGTAGTCTAATATTTTTCATTTCATTTAACTTAGGAAGACTCTAAAAAATATGTTGAATACGCAATTATTTTTATTACTTTTTCGTGCATATTCATTTGTTTTAAAATAGTGTTTTGTTTGAAGTCGGTTTTTCTTTTTGTTAAAATTTTATTTATATTGTCATGAAATCTTCAATACAATTTATTGTTCATTTCAACTATCGATATTATACAACCAACTTACAGTTCCATCATCATCGCATCGGTTTATATTATATTTATTTATTATATTATATTATTTTGCATTGATTTTATTTGTTGTTTTATTAAAATTAATTCCTTAACTGATACGATAGTACGAATCATAAATAACCGCGTGGAATGGTGGAAAGAATGCTAGTAGTGTCAAAGGCTTATTCAGTGTTCCCCTTCCATAACACAATAACTTAATTTGATTCGATCTTTCAGTCGATGATTTGACTTTATATACAAGTAGGTAATATTTAAAGTTACACTTACTTAAATTAATAGTAGTTTCGTGTAAAAAGTAACGTAATCTAATCGATGGATGAATGCTATAGATAGATAGGTAATCAATAATTAGTAAATGTAATATTTTAATAAATTCAAAAATATCGGAAGTATCTATTAATTACTTTTTACAAAAAAGCGTGATTGGGTGCGATGGAATAATAGATTTTGAATATAATGTTTTTAGCAAAACTTTATTGATGTTTTAGTCTTAAATAGTTTTCACATTCTTATAGAATAACTGCTCACCAAAATTCGTTTGTAATGTCAAACTGTAAATAGTGGAATATTTTTTTTTATGCTAAAGTTGGCAAACGGCCAGGAGGCTCGCCTGATGAAAAGTGACTACCACCGCTCATGGACATCTGCAAACCCCCGGTTTACAGATTCGTTGGCGGTCTTAAATATGTGTAGGCCTACGCGGCAGAGGTGACTACTACATACATTATTTAATTTCTATATATATTTATTTATATACAAAAAAGTAATATATATTATTATTATTTATTAATCATTATTATAACCAAGAATAAGTACGATGTAACAGTTCTTTGTAGTAGAAATTTTTATTACTTTTGCAGGGTTTACTATTAGAAGAACGCCATCAACGCTTTACTTCTACAAAAAGATACACAATTTTAAAACTTGAGGGTATATTTTAATGTTTTTCTTAAATTGAAAAAATCACATAAGATTTTTGCACATTTTGCTCATACTCGTCAGATTTGCGCTGTTCTGGATAATCCTCGTTGTGGACTCCACTTTTCTTTCCTACCAGGGATACAAATTGGAACATTCCTTTGTACCACCGCTCGGCCTTTACCTTGAAAGGCAGCACCAACCCATTATCTAACTGCGTTTAAACCGCGATGATTATTTATCCGCGAATGAGATTTTCGGGTGACTGTCTCTTCCAAAGTACAGTGCCGGTTGCCGGCCGCTCATGGTGTCGCTTTGTAAGCTACAGTCCTTTTTAGCATCTTATCCATTCGGCCGATTTGTTTCTCACCAGATGACCCGAACTTTATTTCTGACTCTATCACCAAAGTGGTGCTTTAAGCCAAGGTAAGTTCCAGCCTTGGTTTGCTCGCTTCTGTTAAACGGCGTCTCGCCGAAAGCCGGAACGTTACCAAACCAAATACCAGCGCATTCAAAAAAGGACTTTAAAAAATTTCATTGCTAAGGCGAAGACAGAGTATAATGACAAAATTGGCGTGACCCTGGTACTGGTCTTCCTTGAGGAACACGAATTTATGCACACAGATGGTAAATAATGGACCCAAAAGGCGAGACTAAGGAAAGGAGAAGAGCTGTAAGTAAAACTTCTAGGCTATCTTTTAACGTCCTAGCAGACTCGAGATGACCAAAGAAAATATAAACGATACCATCCCTCCAACCGTGATACAGACATCTGCTCCTGAGTTGACCACCTTATACTGTTTCTTTTTCACATAGCTCCCTGTTCTCAAAATAATGTTATCCATTATAAACTTCCATATTCTGCAGAACATTGACAAGAATCAGCTGATTAGCCACCAGACAGCCGGTACGGTTTACAATGGGCTCGCATAGCTGGTGATTTTCTATTTTACCTGACGTACGTATGGAGGGACGCAGTTGAATCCGCTGGGAAGAAAGTAGCTGCCACTTTGGGCATAGCGAAGTCTTTCGACAAGTGCCTTTTCCAAAGCTTTCTTTCAAGAAAATGAATGGTCATTATTTGCTATTAAAGAAAAACATAAGAGGGTTATAACTATAATCAAGATTAAATTAAAATAGATGACAGATAAAGGAAGAAACGTTTTAAAGGATTTTCACTTGATGAAATTGAAATACTACAATCGTGTATGTAATAAAGACGCTGATAATAGTCAGTGGAAGCGACGAGTTGACGGCGAACAGGCGCCAGACGGTGAACTTCACTGGACGAAGTTCCAGGAATTTTATTCCATCCAAAATCGTATTCCGTAGTTCATAGTCTGAAAAACAAAGTGTATTTATAATATCATGACCTTCAAAGAATTTATAACCTTTGTCTTTTCCACATTGACGGTGGATTCAGGTAAAAGTTATATATATATATACATATATATATATATATATACATATATATATACATACATATATATATATATATATATATATCTTATTGTGAATCGTTTTTCAAGACCTCGCTGCTTTTTATATTTACAAACTTGAAGGTTAAAATATATTCTGCGCCTTAGTAAACTTACTGTTGCATATCCTAGATTGATTGGCCAATATAGTTTTTATCTTTTCCGCTTCAGCGCTGGCTAACTCTCCAAATATAGCGGGAAAACAAAACAGAAAGACATCAAATACTAATTCAGCTGTCATATTAATGGTTTGCTGTAAATAAAATATGTTTTAAATAGCTAAAAACGTGAACCAAAATATAAAAATGAAAAAATAAATATAATAAATAATTTTAGCAGCAATTGAGGATTTTGTCTCGTCGTGTATAAATGTACTATAACAGGAGACGGCCAATACTTACATGAAATTTTGTCATACCCTTACTAACAAAGTCTGCGAAAATTAGCAAAACTATGAAACAAATCGGCAAGTGTAACAACATCTGGAAAGTATAAATTTTACTCAAATATATTGGCAAATATTAAAACGGATACAAGTAACATGTAAATATGACCTACAAATTATTATCAAGTTATATATCAAGTGACTCCATAACTATTAATATTTGATAAACTATCGTCATATCCTTACCAACAATTTCGCTGCGTGGCCGATATTTCTGTTATTATCTAATATATTTTTATAAATTATCAAATGTTCCTTCAAGATTATGGTGACCACAGAAATTTGTTCTATATTGTCACCACATAATATGCTGGGAAAACTTTCCATTCTTTTTCTCAGAGATTTTAGACGAATCCACAATATTTCAAACATTAGGATCCGGGTCATGTGACTTAGATGTACTGACAGTAATATTAGGAAATTGACCTCAATCACTTTATAATATAAATCGTATCTCACAATCATTAATGCGGCTACACGTGAAATACGATATAAAAGAATGAAAATGAATAAAACACAAGAAAATTGTACGTCAAATTGTTCTTCTATAACAAATCCCAAATGATCAACTTTGTCAGTCCCTCTTAAGTATTCGAAGAAATACTCGCCGTCGGTCAGAACTGATACAAAGATCGAGAAATTAAAAGTTAAAATTTTTATGATAAATGGAAAGTGTGTGTCGTGCTGCTTTAAATAATAATATCGATCCTTACAGAAAAATGTTGCAATTATTGCAAAAGTGACGCAATAGATCTTGGCCACAACAGTAAAAGCTAGACAGTTGTGGACTTTCGAATACAATCCAAAAAGCAGACGAGTGTACATGATTATATACATCATAGCATTATGTTTCTTGGGCAACGTATGAGAGACTTGAATATCCATTATGGAAAAAACCATTCAGACTAGTAGTTCCGACGCGACAATTTTAATAATGATAAAAACAGGCGCGTTTGATTGACTTTAACATTTTCAATACAATTTATTGTTCATTTCAACTATCTACATTATTCAAAACAATCGTACCACCTTTTTAACCGACTTCAAAAAAGGGCGAGGTTATCAATTCGTCGAAATCTTTTTTTTATGTATGTTCCCCAATTTATCGAAGACGCGTGGACCGATCATAAACATTCTTTTTTTGTCTGAAAGGGACCTTCTAGTTGGTCCCATATTGATTAGAACAGGTTCTGATGATGTGATTCTGCAGAAATCGTGGGGAATCCTCATATTTTATAGGCACAAGTACCGTGTTTTACATATTTTCTGAAGTTATATTGGCATTTGCTTCTGGCAATCATAATATTATACTGCTGAGCTGACGATGGAAGGTGTACTTCCTCAATTACTAGGAGTTAGGAAATAGTTCTTTGATCATTAATATATGGATTTATACTCCTCTTCGTAGCTTTTATGAAGAGAAGTACAGGTTCACTAAACATTTCTTTTGTTATGTTACTGTTTGGTATATCATGCTCCAGATATAAGTTTTATTGAAATAGGTTCAGCGCTATTTAAAAAAAATATACAAAAACCATTTGTTACATAAGGGCTTTTTATTTCTTTAAAAAAGAGTAAAATAAAATATTTTTTAAAAAAAATAGCACCGTCTTCAAAGTGATTACTAAAACAGTAATAAAATGATTTGATTTAAACACGTATTATTGAAGTCGGACGATTTTGAGTGAAAAACAAAATGTAGAAATATTCACAAACGATCGGCCGGTTTCAATAATATGTGTTTAAATCAAATTACTTTATTACTTTTTTAGTGATCACTTTGAAGTCTGTGTTATTTTTTTAAAAATATTTTATTAATATTTGTTTTTTTTTTTCTGAAGAATACGATAACTTTTTAGGAACACCATTTTTTTTTTTTTTTTTTTTTTTTTTTCTCGCTGGAAAAACGCTTTACGCGCTTCCCCCACGTGATGGAAAGTGGGGGGGTGTGTGGGACTCCCCGGAGCCCTGGACGCCGAGTGCGCCCAAGTACGCCGGGTTTACCCACTAAAAAACCAGCGGTACCCTCTGCGTCTTTCGATGGACGCCACGGGATCGCTTACGCATGCTACCGTGACGCCCTGACGGTCGGCCCACCTATGCGGGCCTCTTACACCTAGGGGTGATTCCCGGGGTACTGGGACCCCCCTAGTCCCTGCGGCGCCTGTTGAGGCGGCGGGAGAAGGTGCGCGTAGCGCCTTTTCCTCCTCCCCGGTCGTCTTCTGCGGAGCGAGTCAGCGGCGGCACTCTCTTCCCGCTCCCGCTCCGCGGCTTCCTTCTGCGACATGACACTTTCGCAGAAGGAGCGCATCTCCGACCAGCACATCTCGCTACCGAGCATGGCATTGATGATGCTCGGCAGCGAAAGGTCTCCGCCCATAGTCGCCGCAAGGGTGTGCCTCTGGGGCCCCCACGCAGCACACTCGTACAGGGTGTGGTACGCCGTATCCACTGGCGCACCACACTCGTGGCAGGAGGGTGTCTCCTCCCGCCGCGCTATCCCGTGCAGGTACTTACCGAAGCATCCGTGTCCAGTAAGTACCTGCGTCATTCTGTACGACAGTGTGCCGTGCTTCCTCTCGACCCAGCGACTCAAGTGGGGACGGATCGCCTCCACTGTCGCTAGGCCCGCCGTGGGTGACCCCAGATCTTTCTGCCATCGGACGATCAGGGCTTGCTGGGCTAGAGCCCTGATCCGCCCGATCTCCGCCGACCCTGGAGGTTCGCCGCGGTCCCTCGCCTCGACCCGGAACCGGTACACTTCCGCGAGTACCTCCGCCTGGAGCTCCCAGGGCGGATCGCCCGCGAGAAGTGTCGCCGCAGTCCACGACACCGTACGGTACCCTCTGATGCCTCTCACCGCTATGACCCTCTGCGGCTTGCGCAGCAGGGCCCGATTTTTAGTGGTGAGGGCATCTATCCAGATCGGGGCACCGTACAGCGCCATCGACCTCACTACGCCGGAATAGAGACGCCGGCATAGTGACCCCGGCCCCCCCACATTCGGAAGGAGGCGACCAAGAGCGGCAGCGGCGTTGATGAGCCTCGGGCCGAGATGGATAAAATGCTGCCCGAAACTCCATCGACCGTCCAGGATCAGGCCCAGATACTTCATCTGGGCCTGCACCTTGATCACCGTCCCGTGGACGGTGATACTCGCACCTCGTGGGGGTCCTTTCCGTGGACCGTGGAAGAGGAGGGCCTCCGTTTTGGATATGGAGACCCTCAAGCCCAGCATTTCCATGCGGTCCACGGTGAGAGCCGTTCCGACTTCGGCGAGGCGAGCCGCCTCCCGGAAGTCCCGCCCAATCGCCGTGACGAGGGTGTCGTCAGCGTAACACAACACCCCCATCCCGGGAAGGACGGGAGCCCGCAGGAGCCAGTCGAAACCGACGTTCCACAGAATTGGGCCGAGAACCGACCCCTGTGGAAAGCCGCAGCTCACTCGATGCCGGATGAGCCTCCCATCGACCCCCGCCCAGAGGATCTCCCTGTCCTGGAGGTACGCCTCCAACAGCCTCCTGAGATAGGACGGCACCTCATGATATCGAAGTGCCTCCCGTATAGTCTCAAAGGGGAGACTGTTGAAGGCGTTAGCCACGTCGAGCGAAACCGCCAAGACGACTTGCCCCTGGGCCACCGCTTCCGTCGTCCGAGTCTTCAGGGCGTCCAAGGCGTCGACCGTCGACCGGCCTGCCCTGAACCCGTACTGAGCCTGCGAGAGACCCGGACCGACCTCCTCGAGGTGCTGAACGAGACGGGCTGCGAGGATCTTCTCGAAGAGTTTTCCAGTCTCGTTCAGCAGCACGATTGGCCTGTATGCCGAAGGGGAATCTAACGGCCGACCTTCCTTCGGCAACAGGACCAATTTCCCTTCTTTCCAAGGCTTCGGAAACTGCCCACTGCACAGACACTCGTCGAACAGCTCCCGAAGCCTTGCACCTAGGTATTCCAGGGCGTCGCATAGAACACGCCCAGGAACCCCGTCCGGACCCGGCGCCGTCTTCTTGGCCTTCAAGCGACCGAGGGCCATCTCCATTTCCCGCTCCGTGATTAATGGTGAAGCCACTGCGTCTTCGGTCACGGAGCTGGGGGCCATCTGTGGAGGGACATGCTCGCCTGGGTGGGGAAAGAGTTCCCCGACCAGGCGTAGAAGGAGTTCCGGCGGCAGCGTCTCGGTGAGAGGGGCGCCTTGGGTGCGGAACTTCCCGCGCACACCGCGGTACGGACGCCCCCACGGGTCGTGATTGAGACCCGCCAGAAGCTCCTCCCTGGCCTCCTCTTTAGCCTTCCTTATCGCCAGCTGCAGATCTTTTTTCAACTGGCGATAAATGTCTAGCAACTGTCCCTCCAGATCCGTGTCGAGGCCGTTGCGCCTTCGACAGCGGGCATAGGCCCTCCGCGCCCGGCAGCACGTCGCCCGAAGGTCGGCGATTTCGGGCGACCACCAATAGACGTGCCGGCGCTTTACTCTGCGCCGGGTCCGAGGCATGGCCGCATCACAGATCTTCTTGAGTGAACTGCGCATGCGGCCCGCCAGTTCCTCTGCGTTTGCGCCCTCCCTCCTCCCTGCGGAACCCCACCGCTGCACGATGGCGGCCTCCTTGACCAGCTCTCGATCGACCTGGCCGAGAGACCATCTCGGCAGCGTGGTCGGCACCCTCTGGGATTCCGCCGGCCTGCGAAAGGTGGAGATCTCGAATCGGATGTAGCGGTGATCCGATAGAGTCTCCGCCTCCTCCTCTACTCTCCAGTTCCGCACTATGCGAGCCACCACAGGGGTGGCGAATGATACGTCCACCACGGAACCCCCCTGTTGGCGAACGCAGGTATGAACCTGCCCCCTGTTGAGAAGGGACAGGTTGGAGAGCAGGGCCCACACTTGAACGGCCCTCCCTCGCGGATTCGTAGCGGGGTTGCCCCAGGCACGCGACTTCGCGTTTAAGTCACCGAGAACCAGTGTCGGTTTCGGCGACTGCCTGGCCACCGCAGCTCTGACAAAGCCGAGATATGTCTCGAACTCAGCCAGGCTGCGGTTAGGGGAGAAGTACGTACCGACGATGACGTACTTCCCCCATCCCACCACTACGTAGCCCGAGCCCCTCTCGATGAGTGAGAGGGGGGGCCCCGTTCCACTCCTCGCGAGGACCGCCACAGTGCCGTCCACGTCCCCTACCCAATGAGTTAAGGGAGGAACGTAATAGGGCTCGCAGGCCACAGCCAGGTCAATCCCCCACTCCGCCATGGACTGCAGCAGTAGATCCTGAGCCCCGGCGCAGTGGTTGAGATTAGTCTGAAGGAAGCTGAAGTCGGCACTCATGTTGACATTGCAGCTTCCTCCTCGGCCTGGCGCCGTCCAACGTTGTTGGTGGTCTGGGTAGCTAGGACCACCTTACCTTTCGTGATGGGGGGGCTACATTCTTTCGACCCCATCACGTGCCCGGAGGGCTTTCCGGCTTCTGCGCACACCGCGCAGCGCAGCTTCCCGGTGCATTCAGCCGATTTATGACCTTCAACGCCGCACCGGAAGCAAAGGTTCCCTCGATCCGCATTGAATGGGCATAATATTCTAGTATGGCCAAGGCCCATGCACTTGTAGCAGCGCAAAGGGCGCTGCTCTAGCACGCATACCCTGGCCGAGCTCCACCCAACCAAGAGACGACCGGCGTCAGACAGTTTCTTCGCCGCAGCTATTGGACATGTCACGCGGACCATACCCATGTAACCGGGCCCACGTGCAATCTCTCCACATCTTAGGTCTTCAGGGGCACAATTCCCCTCGCGGGCGACTGCGGCGATAATCTTATCTTTGGTGACGGAGTCATCTAGCCCCATCACCTTAATGTCCACTTTTTTTACGGGATGAACGACGCTGGCCACCCCATCCAACACTGTGCGGAGCTTATCGGCTAGTTTTTCGGCCTGGTCCGACTGTGATCTCGGCAGCTCCAGCACCCTGGCTCCCGTCGCGGAGCGTCGGACTTTTAACCCTCCATTGATGCCGAGTTCTTGCAGTTTAATGCCTTGCTCAGCGCGCTCCAAGATCTGAGCATATGTGACACCTTTCTGCTCCGCTTCTGGCTGCAGCGTAACCACTACTGCAGCTGTGCGAGGAGCAGTCAGCTTAGGCTTGGCCGCTTGAGGTGTCTTAAGCACCGTGTTCGCCACCGTGGCATTTGTTCCAGCCGGAGAGTGAGCCTGTTTCCCCTTCTTCCCCTTTTTTACTACAGTGGACCAGGACATTTCCTGGACCACCTGAGGCGGAATTGTCTCCGACATGAGCGAGGCGCTTGAACAGCCAGCAACAGGTGCCGGTGGGGCAGCTGGTGGAACCCGCTTAGGTAGGGGTGCAGAAGTCAGCGGTGGAGCCGAATTGACTGCCTGCGCTCGGGACACAGCAATTTGCTGTGCTGATTCCCGCCTCTTATCAGCAGCTAATGGTGGGCGCTGTATTTTAGCCGGAGGAAGGCGTTCCTCCAATTCGGCAAATCGGGCGTTGATCATAACGCCTATCGACGATATAATTGAGGCTTTTATATTATCCACCGCCCGAGCATCGAGTGCAGAGCTGGTGGATGCCTCATTGACCACAGCGACCTTGGACCGCATCTCCGCAAAATCGCGACGGTGAGCCTTCACCTCGGCCTTGAGGCTGTCCACCTCTTTGCGCAGGCGTCCATTATCAGCGCGGAGCTTTCGAGTCTCCTCGGCTTCCGTCCGAGACGCTAAGGCATCTACAATGGCCTGTAGTGCAGCCGCCGACTCCCTCAACTTTTTGCCAAATCCTCCTTTTAAATTGGAGGACTTTTGTGCCACCTCCAAAATGAGGGCTGCGCTTCGACCAGCCTGTGCGCGAAGTTCCTCGGCGCCCATTTTTGTGGGATCCTTGGTGTGGACATCTGAGGAAGAAGATTCCTCGGAGTCCAAAACAGCCTGAGGAGGTTCCTTTCGAAACGCTCGACTACGAAGCGATCGTTCGAAGGCCTCCTCTCTAGCCTCACTGGCCTTGGCCTTCAGCTCGGCCTTAGCCCGAGCGAGACCACTTCCACGACCTTTGGTGGTTTTGCCGCGAAGAGCAGGCTTGCTTTTTGCAGCTATCCTCGTCTCCGTCTCCGTATCGGAATCGGAGTTAAAAATAGTGAGGCCCTCGTACGGCCTTTTTCGCCGAATTAGGGCATCCGACGATAATTCGGTGTCGACTTCCATCGCCGAGAACAAACAACATAAAAATAAACAACCAAACAAACAATATATGTATTTATATTAATATAAATACATAAAACTGAAACAATAAATACGATCTAAAAAGACCAATTCACAACAACAAAACCAATCCGTAAGCAAAACAAGTGTCCGATAAACAAAGCAAATAGTCGAGATGTGACGTCAGAGATAACGAAAACCAGTTTCAAAGCCAGATGTCGTTTAAATTCCTCAAGTCGTAATATTTAGTCGCAGTATCCAACACAACCTCCGTCGAAGACGTCCAAACGTTGAATCTTTTTAGGAACACCAGCTTATTCCTTCCAAAATACAATCCCGAAAGATTGTGAGGAAGATTGATTGAACTTTTTTACTCTTGTGCACATTTTTACACATGTGACAAATTTCATAGAAATTCTGCCACATGTGTATTCCACCAATCCGCATTGGAACAGCGTGGTGGAATATGTTCCAAACTTTCTCCTCTAAGGGAGAGGAGGCCTTTAGCCCAGCAGTGGGAATTTACAGGCTCTTGTTGTTGTTTGTAATATCACATACATGTTGTCCAATATCTATTATATTATTGCGTAAATTTTGTTTCAGAACCTGTTTCAGCGTCTACAAGTCGCTCAGTGTGTCAACGTGTCAGCGATCTAACGAAAGGATATGTGTCTATTTGCGGTTTAGTCAAGCAACTGAACGCGTTACACAGCGCTGTCCTTTTTGTAATATTATCAGCGAATACTCTGCTGTTAATGTTCAACTTCAATTTAATTGACGTTTTTATTCTATTCAGTATGTTATTTTATTACTACGGTATTTATTGATTCACCTTTAACGTTGATCATTAAAAAAATATAAATCCATTTTTGATTAAAGAAATGATTTTATTTCTTATAATATAATAATAGTTGTCGCCAGCGGCTTTGTTCGCGTTAGATTGGTTGTCACGTGTCAGGCAAAAAAGTAGCCAATGTCCTTTCTTGGAGTCCAAGTTTGCTTCATACCAAATTTCAACCAATTCGGTTCAGCGGTTTGGTCGTGAACATACAGACAGACAGAGTTACTTTCACATTCACAATATTAATGTAGATTATGAAAAATTGGATAATCTCTTTTGTGTTTCGTAGCAGGGGAAACTCATCAACGAATAAACATTATTCTTCAGTTGATTTGGTGTGCAAAATTTTTGGTTACAATTTTGCTATTTATCGAACCTTGGCACCAAATACAGGAGGAGGTAATATTAAATGAACTATATCGTCTGAGAACGACTTGCCTCTTCATGTCTTTGGCCTTGTTTAATAATAACGAAATTTTCTTTTCAGGTGACTGAGATACAAATAGTTCTGACCAAGCTCATACATAACTTGACGCCTGCTGGGAAGTCCATCCCTCTGAAACTGGACCTGATGTTCAAACAACTCCTTCTGAACCAGCCAAGTATATCGCCACTGGGAATGTTCACAGTACAGCGAATACTTTTTATTAAGGTACTTTTAACATTGCTTTTATAGACTTAACTAATGTAAGTCAAGAAACAACACCAAGTAATTAAATCTTTATATGATCTGTATTAAGATAAATATGTTTTATAACTTAAAAGGTTTGGATCTATTTAACCTTTCCAAGATTTCGAATGGGAAGTTTGTAGTTCTAAGAAAGATCCGACCCGACCCAACACCACACGGGTGCCATGCTGATACTAAATATAGTGGAGAATGTCTAAATGATCAGTGTTTCTTTACTATATTGTCCACGTATACAAAAACCTTCCTCTCGAATCACTCCATCAATTAAAAATAACAAATGTTGAATTCCAAAAAAAATCATTAAAAATGTTTTTAAGTTAATCATTAAATGTTTTAAAAATATTTATTTTCTACATATATATTAACAATATTTTTTATATATTTTAGACCATTAGTTTTGTAACTACGTACAGCCTGTTACTAATACAGTTTACAAAAAATCGACGGAAGAAATATGCACACAGTCATTGACTTGAATTTTCATTATTGAACTCTATACGAAGATGTTCATATGTTTGGATTGAACAATGTGACCAGAGCTATTATAAATTTGGATGAATGTTTGTGTTTTAAAAAAAATTAAATAATTATTGAAAGGTAATGTTATTCAGAGAAAATAAAAAATAAAATGTATTTTTTTACATTCTACGTTGTTTTATTACTGTTTTTTAATTCATAAAAATCTATAACATCGTTAAAAGATATGTATTAGTGTCTAAGGTTTTTCTAAAAATTCTACTCAAATTTTACAAAAGAGAGCAATCCGGTCTATTTATAATCTTGGAGCTAGAGACTCTCTTCGGGGTATTTTTAACAAAGTAGGAATACTCACTGTTGCGTCGCAATATATTTACAATATCATGTATATTCACAGTGAAATTGATCACTTTGATAAAATCAGCGTTAATCATTGCATATGCACTAAAAGTAAGGATAAGCTTATAACGCCACGTTTCCGACTCACAAAGTCAATAAATCTTTCTTGTGGCAAGGTATCCGTTTTCAACCGACTTCCAAAAGGAGGAGGTTATCAATTCGTCTGTATTTTTTTTTTTTTTTTTTTTTTATGTTTGTGACCTCATAACTTTTCACTGGGTGGACCGATTTTGATAATTTTTTTTTTGTTTGAAAGGTAGTGCTTCCCGTGGGGTCCCATTTTTTTATTTTTTTTTTCCGATGATGGTATCCATGTGAAAACGACATAAGTCTTAAATTTGCATTATGTATATTCGCAACAAATAGGTGAATAACTGAAAATCACGTTAACCAATTTTGATAATTCTTTTTTTATTATAAAATATATACTTCAAGGGTAATTTGGTGAAAGTTTGGTAAGGTTCTGAGCACAGGATCCATGACAAAGTAACGGAACGGAAGGGAACGGAACAATTCTGAGGAGCACGTTAGCGATACTCGGTCGAATCTTTTATTTATAGGTTATTTGGATATTTGAGTCACCTTCCGTAATGTGGTTATGTTTATGTAATTATCATAGTCGAATATTATAATCAACTAGCTACCCACCCCGGCTTCGCACGGGTGCAATACTGATACTAAATATACTACAGAATTTGTTTATATACGACATCACATCGCAAACTTCTAAAATTATCAGTGTTTCTTTACTATATTGTTCATGTATTATATACACAAACCTTCCCCTTGAATCACACTATCTTTTAAAAAAAACCGCATCAAAATCCGTTGCGTAGATTTAAAGATATAGGGACAGAGAAAGCGACTTTGTTTTATACTATGTAGTGTTGGAACTCCTATACGGCTCGCAGTTAGGGTGCGATATGGGGCAGAATTTCTTACTATCTTTAATCAAATTTTGTGTATGTGATGTGATGTCATATGATGTACGAAATATAGTTGGTCTTTTTCAAAGTTTTTTTGCTGAGTTCGATTACAGCTCTTTCGAGGGATCCTTGTAGTTTACGCCGCGTGACGTATTAAATCCGCATTTTCGAAAGTCTCTTTTTGCTTATTCGCAAGTTTCCTTTGAAATTGTCCTCGAAGTAGTTTCTGACTCATATAAACGGAACGCTTAATCTAGCCATAATAAGAAAAATTATTTAGGCAACACCTGCTTCACGTAAAATCAAAAAATTAATAAAAATTTTAACAAAAATAAAAACCGACTTCAAACAAAACACAATTTTAAAACAAATGAATATGCACTAAAAAGTGATACAAATAATCGCGTATTCAACATATTTTTTAGAGTCCTCCTAAGTAAAATGAAATGAAAAATATTAGACTACTTAAAAGTTGATTTACGATTATATAATGTAGTTATAATTATTGCTATATTTGGAGTCGGTTTGGACTCTAAAAAATATGTTGAATACGCAATTATTTTTGTTTCTTTTGAGTGCATATTCAGTTGCTTTAAAATAGAGTTTTGTTTGAAGTCGGTTTTTCTTTTTGTTAAAATTTTTATTTATTATAATAAAATTCCGCAGAAATTTTTAACTTTGCCGTTTCGTTAATTCAAATCGTTTTGGTACAAAAGGCATATTTTGTTCTATCCATTAGGGTTTTGTATGTAATGTAAGCACAAAAAAAATTATAAATTTACGACATTACATTAGAAACTTTTAAAATTATCAGTGTTACTTTTTTTTTGTATAAAGTTTGGCGGACGAGCATATGGGCCACCTAATGGTAAGTGGTCACCATCACCCATAGACAATGACACTGTAAGAAATATTACAATTCCTTACATCGTCAATATGCCACCAAACTTGGGAACTAAGATGTCATGTCCCTTATGATCGTAGTTACACTGGCTCACTCACCCTTCAGACCGGAACACAACAATACTGAGTACTGTTATTTGACGGTAGAATAACTGATGAGTGGGTGGTACCTACCCAGACGGGCTTGCACTAAGCCCTACCACCAAATAACTATATTGTCTATATATTATATACAAAAACCTTCATCTCGAATAACTCTATCTATTAAAAAAAACCGCAACAAAATCAGTTGCGTAGTTTTAAAGATTTAAGCGTACAAAGGGAAATAGGGACAGAAAAAGTGACTTTGCTTTATACTATGTAAAGAAGTCGTAGATATTAGGTATTAGTGAAATTTACTAATTAGAAGTGAAAGAAAGTAAATAGTTAATACATTACTTACTTGATTTAAGTGGTAATTACACTGTCGAACATTAACCCTGAGTTTTGAACATCCACGGTAGCACGTGAAAGCGATCCTGGTTTTTTTAATAAATATCCGGTGTACCAGAGTTCGTTCTAGGGAAACGCGTACCGCGGTTTTACATTACATTTATTACATTAACAGCCTGAAATTTTCCCATTGCTGGGCTAGAGCATCCTCTCCTTTTAAGGAGAAGGTTTGGAACTTTCCAGCGAGGAAGGCTTTCCAACAAGATAAAAAAATTACTTATTGAATAGAAATATACAAGCATTGTTTCTTGGCATGAAACAATCGCCTGTATGTTGAATTCGTATCACTAAGTGTTCAGTCGGTGTATAAAGTAAAAGTTAAATAACAGCCCGTAAATTTCCTACTGCTGGGTTAAGGCCTCCTCTTCTATTAAGGAGAGGGTTTGGAACATATTCCAAATCGCTGCTACATTGCGGATTGGTGGAATGCACATGGGGCAGAATTTCGATGAAATTAGACACATGCACGTTTCTTCACGATGTTTTCCTTCGCCGCCGAGCACGAGATAGATTATAAACACAAATTAAGCACATATATATAGTTGCTATAGATGATTGCCTGGGTTTGACCGAAATAGTCGGTTAAGATGCACCCGCTCCAACTACTGGGCCATCTCAGTCGGTAAAATTATAGCAATTAAAAAATTTATCAGATAGTTTTGTATATCTGACAAAAGTGTCAGATATACAAAAGCATCAAAGTAAATGTCCTCACTAACATGTTTTAAATTAAAAATTTAACAATCTAATCTAACAAAAGTGTGCCCCGCCGTATCAAATTAATTGTTTCTAATAAAATAGACTTAACAAATCTATACTAAATATTATTAATCAATGCTTAGTCATTTGTCTACAATCTTTTAATAATCGTTTTTGTAATTTGTGCGTCAATAAACTTTCAGGATTTTAGTAATCGGAGGATTTTCTTGTAAAAAGATATCGTACTATTAAAAAAAAACAAGTTTCCAAATTTAAAACCTTATTAAAGTAAGTTATGCTAGTTTCTATAATGGAGATGGTTAAAATGAATAGTAAATTATATTGAAAATATTCATGTCCACAAAAAGCGCCTGTTTTTATCATTATTAAAATTGTCGCGTCGGAACTACTAGTCTGAATGGTTTTTTCCATAATGGATATTCGAGTCTCTCATACGTTGCAAAAGAAACATAATGCTATGATGTATATAATCATGTACACTCGTCTGCTTTTTGGATTGTATTCGAAAGTCCACAACAGTCTAGCTTTTACTGTTGTTGCCAAGATCTATTGCGTCACTTTTGCAATCATTGCAACATATCTCTGTAAGGATCGATATTTTCAGTTAAAGCAAGAAAACTTGTACATACCATTTCTCACAAAGATGTTTATTTTTAATTTCTCGATCTTAGTATCAGTTCTGACCGACGGCGAATATTTCTTCGAATAATTAAAAGGTTTTGACAAAGTTGATCATTTAGGATTTGGTAAAGATGAAAACTTTGAAGCACATTTTTCTTTTGTTTTCTTTATTTTAATTCTTTTGTATCGCATTGCTCGTGTAGTCAAATTATTGATTTTGAATAACGATTATTACGGAAGACAGCTTGAATTCGAATTCCTAATGTTACTATCAATACATCTAAGTCACATAACCCGGATCCTAATGTTTGAAATATTGTGGATTCGTCTAAAATCGCTGCGAAAAAGAATGGAAAGTTTTTCTAGCACATCATGTGTTGACAACGTAGAACAAGTTTCTGTGGTCACTACGATCTTAAAGGAGCATTTGGTAACTTATAAAAATATATTAGATAATAAGAAAAATATCGGCCACGCATCGAAATTATTGGTAAGGGGATGGCGACAGTTATCGTATACAGATATCAGTTAGCATATTATGTAGTCGAATATTAATAGTTATGGAGTCAAATAGTCCGGATAAGCACAGGTCATATTCACACGTTACATGTATCCGTTTGGATACTTAAATTTAATCCGTTTTAATACTTGCACATTGAAATCTTTGAGTTTTACATTAATTAATATATTAATCTTGTGCTTAATATTTACTTTTCGGTATTTTAATATTTGTCAATATAATTGAGTAAAATTTGAACTTTTCAGATGTTGTTACACTTGCCGATTTGTTTCTTAGTTTTACTAATTTTCGCAGACTTTATTAGTAAGGGTTCACAATTTCAAGTAAGTATTGGCCGTCTCCTGACAGTATATTTTCACTCGATACGGCAAAATCCTCAAATGCTGCTAAAATCACTACAGTTTCGTTATCAGCTATTAAAAAAAAAGTTTTATTTACAGGCATCCATTAATATGACAACTGAATTAGTACTTAACATCTTTTTATTTTGTATTCCGACTGCATTTGGAGAGTTAGCCAGCGCAGAAGCGAAAAAGATAAAAAATATACTGGCCAATCAATCTAGGATATGCAACAGTAAGTTTGTTAAGGCGCAAACGATATTTTAATCATCAAGTTTGTAAATACAAAAAGCAGCCAGGTCTTGAAAAACGGTTCAGAAAAAAATATATGACTTTCACTTGAATCCAACGTTTATGTGGAAAAGATAAAGGTTGTAAATTCTGAAGTCCATGATATTACAAATTCACTTTCTTTTTCAGACTATGAACTACGGAATACAATTTTGGATGGAATAAAATTCCTGGAACTTCGTCCAGTGAAGTTCACCGTCTGGCGCCTGTTCGCCGTCAACTCGTCGCTACTGCTGACTATCCTCAGCGTTTTTATCTCATACACGATTGTGGTTTTGCAATTCAATCAAGCGAAACCTTAAAATCCGTGAAAACGGTTATTCTTTTAATTATAATTAAAATATCCTTGTGTTTTTAATTTAGGGCATATAACGTCCATTAATTGAGTTGTACTAAAATACTTTGTATTGAATAATGTTGATGATAGATTTCAACCACTAAGCAAATAGTAGTTATTAGAATGTATCAGGAAAAACTATAATTACAGTGGTTACACTGTAATTATAGTTATAGTGAATATAATACTAAAATAGTTATTCTATATATCGATTGCCAAAGATTGATACCGATAGACAATATAATGTGTGTGTATCATGAAACATGACAAAAATAATTAAAAAAACAAAACTAGAACGAGACTTTTTTTACAAAGACTTGATTTCAGACACAACTTTGTTCCATAATATATGCTCGACCGGTGTATACAGTGTCTATGGTACTATCGTACTTAAAGCAGTGAATGTTGATTTGCAACAGGTCATTGATTGAACACAGCATTGTTGCACACCAGAATTTACTTTATTTAGGTGATACACGTAGATTCAATAACCAACTAATTGCATTGTTTCTGGGAAAAGAAAGAAAGATCCTATAAAGGCACGCCTAGATTTGCGGATAATTGCAATTTACAAGCAGCCAGATAATGGATAGGTTACCATGACAAGGGGGACAGATATCATACCTGATGTAAACGGTGGTACAAAGGAATGTTCCAATTTTTACCCCATATATGTTCAATAGTTTTTGTGTGAAGGAGTAACGAGGATCTATACAGCCATCCTCACTAGCTTTCGCATTTATAATATTAGAAGGATTTTAGTATTTTAAGGGATATAAGGGGGCGCAGGGATGTAAGGGGGCGCAGGGATGTAAGGGGGCGCAAATTACATCTTAGCGCCCCAAGCCAACCTCACCTGCCCGTGGTGCATCCTGCCAACTAGCAAACGAGGCTCTGGCGACCGAGTGATGGCGGTATAACCATCAAAATAAACGTAGCTAAATACCACAGGCCGATGACGGGCAGCAGCGTCACCGGTGCGAGTAGCTACGTTCTGCGATCGCCAACACGCCTGCCCAGCGTGGCGATTATGGGCAATATCCTCTATATGCAGCACTCACACAAGCCACGGCCCCCAGTTCCCGGCAGCCCCGCTATTCCTCGTCATGGTGGCGATGATGGTAACGGCGGGACAGGGGGTGCTAAGAATCACCGGGCTACGGGAGGCCACCACAACCGACTGACCCTTGCGACGTACAACGGACGCACGCTACGGCTTGACTCGCATCTGGCGCAACTTGAGGTAGAACTTGGGAAAATTAGGTGGCACATATTAGGGTTATGTGAAGTCCGGAGAGAGGGAGAGGACACCGTAACTCTCGATTCGGGCCACCTAATGTACTTCCGAGAGGGAGACCAACAATCCCAAGGTGGCGTTAGGTTTCTGGTAAATAAGTCCCTAGCTGACAACGTTGTGGAAATCTCCAGTGTGTCGAACAGGGTTGCGTACCTCATAATAAATCTCACCGAGAGGTACAGCCTCAAGGTAGTGCAAGCGTACGCACCGACCTCGACACACTCGGACGATGAAGTGGAAGAATTGTTCGATGATATATCGAGGGCCCTCCACTTCACCACGAAAACCCACTACAACGTTGTCATGGGGGACTTTAACGCTAAAGTGGGAGTACAGAATTGCAGCGAATCGGTAGTAGGACCCCATGGATTTGGAAGTAGGAATCATAGGGGGCAAATGCTTGTCAACTTCCTCGAACGGGAGGGGCTCTTCTTGATGAACTCCTTCTTCAAGAAACAGCCCCAAAGGAAGTGGACGTGGCAAAGCCCCGACACTATGACCAAAAATGAGATAGACTTCATCATGACAGACAAGAGGCACATATTCAGAGACGTCTCTGTGATCAACAGGTTCAATACCGGTAGTGATCACCGACTTGTCCGAGGCTCTCTGAATATCGATTTTAGGGCCGAGCGCGTCCGTCTGATGAAGTCCACGCTCCGACCAAAGCTGCTCCAACCCATTGCGGGATCTGAAACGTTCCAGTCAAACCTGGAGAACCGATTCGCTGCCGGGAAAACCAAAACAGACGTAAACCAGACCCTAGAAAATGTAGTTCGAATTCTCAAAGGGAAGGAGGTACAAGATATTGTGGCATGCAGCGTAAGGGCAGGAAGTCCAAACTTTCAGAAGAGACCTTAGGGCTGATGAAGAAACGACGTGAAAACCCAGCTGTCACTTCGTCAGAGAAGCGGCAACTAAACCGAGAGATCAGCAAGCGCGTACGACACGACCTCCGGTGCTCCAATACTCTTACGATTGAAAGAGCAATCGAGCAGAATCGGGGGTCTAAGGTGTTCGTACAATCTCTTGGAAGGAGCCACCTGACGAAGTTGACCACATCAAGTGGAGAAGTCGTTTCTTCCAAGCCAGCAGTTCTTTCGGAAGTAGAGGACTTCTACGGCCAATTATACGCATCGCATGCACCTCGACCTGATCCCGAAAATGAGGATTCTAGAGCTACATTAACACACCATTTCTCAGAAGACCTGCCTGAAGTCAGTGTTGGCGAAATCGAGATTGCTCTTAAACAGCTTAAAAATGGAAAAGCCCCTGGAGAGGACGGTATTACTATAGAGTTATTAAAAGCAGGAGGTAATCCGGTACTCAAGGAACTCCAACAGCTTTTTAACTCTGTCCTCTTCGAAGGGAGAACTCCGGAGGCGTGGAATAGGAGTGTGGTCGTCCTGTTCTTCAAAAAGGGAGACAAAACCCTGCTGAAGAACTATCGTCCCATATCCCTACTGAGTCACGTCTATAAGCTGTTTTCAAGAGTGATCACGAACCGTCTTGCGCGAAGATTCGACGAATTCCAACCCCCAGAACAGGCCGGGTTTCGGACCGGATACGCCACCATAGACCACATCCACACAGTGAGGCAGATTATACAGAAGTCCCAAGAGTATAATCGGCCCCTGTGTCTTGCATTCGTGGACTATGAGAAGGCCTTTGACTCGGTTGAAATCTGGGCTGTTCTGGAGTCCCTGCAGCGTTGCCAAGTTGATTGGCGATATATCCAAGTGATGAGATGTCTCTACGAAGCCGCCACCATGTCCGTCCGAGTACGGAATCAGCAAACAAATCCCATACCATTGCATCAAGGTCAAGGAGTGAGACAAGGGGACGTTATTTCCCCCAAATTGTTCACTAATGCAATGGAGGATATGTTCAAGACGCTGAACTGGAAAGGACGTGGCATCAACATCAATGGCGAATACATCTCTCACTTGAGATTCGCGGACGACATCGTCATCGTAGCAGAAACGCTGCAGGACCTACAACAAATGCTGAACGATCTGATTCTTCTATGCGTATCGGCCTACGGATGAACTTGGATAAAACCAAGGTCATGTTCAATGAACATGTTCTACCGGAACCGATTGCGATACACGGTACCGTCCTCGAAGTTGTTCAAAAATATGTCTACCTTGGGCAGACTCTGCAATTTGGTAGAAACAACCTTGAGGACGAGGTGAATAGAAGAATTCAGCTAGGTTGGTAGGTGGCAGCGTTTGGAAAATTACGTCGAATCTTTACATCGTCAATCCCACAGTGCCTTAAGACGAAAGTCTTCAACCAGTGCGTCCTACCCGTCATGACATTCGGAGCCGAAACGTGGACACTCACGGCAAGGCTGGTCCACCAGCTAAAAGTCGCTCAGCGTGCTATGGAAAGGGCTATGCTCGGCGTTTCTCTGCGGGATCGCATCAGAAATGAGGCGATCCGCCAGAGAACCAAAGTCATCGACATAGCCCACCGGATTAGTAAGCTGAAGTGGCAGTGGGCTGGCCATATTTGCCGCAGAACCGATAACCGTTGGGGGAAACGTGTTCTAGAGTGGAGACCGCGTCTCGGCAAACGTAGTGTAGGACGTCCTCGGGCTCGGTGGAGTGACGACTTACGCAAGACGGCTGGCAGGAGCTGGATGCGAGTAGCCCAAAAACGAATTCAGTGGCGTGCAATTGGAGAGGCCTATGTCCAGCAGTGGACGGAAATGGGCTGATGGATTGGATTGGATTGGATTTAGTATTTTATTTTTGCGAAAAGCTGTTTAAAGTTAAATGTATATCTATATATTTGTTACTATCTATAATGTATATTATACTTGTTAAAATAACTCTGTCTGTTACCTGTGTATTTAAGCCGAGGGATTAGATAAAATTTGGAATGGAGATAGTTTGAGTCCCAATGAAGGACCAAGGCTACGTATTTTTTCAGTATATCCCTCAAGGCCCTAAACTGGATGGATTCGTGTTAACTATCTTATTACCCATTAAAATATCGGTAAAATTTTATAAATTTCGCGTGGGTCACGTCGCAGGTGAACCTGCTAACTTGCAAGTGAATTTATAATTAGTTTATATTTTATTTTGTTTTTAGATTCTTGTATTCATAGCTTGCCTGCGTAAACATTAATAAAGTGTTAAAAACATGATTTTCCAAATCTGTTATTCCATCGCTCCCAATCGCGTTTATTTTTGAAAGTAATCAATTTAATACTTATGCTATTTGTAAATGTATTCAAATGTAATATTTTAATAATTAACTAGTACCTATCTACATATAGCCTTCATCCATCGAATAGATTGCTTTATTTTTTATACGAAACTACTTTAATTTAAAATATTAATTTAAGTGTATCTTTCAATGTTATTTGTACATAAAGTTTATAATATTAATCATCGCCTGAAAGATCGAATCAAATTCAGTTATTGCGTTAGTAATAACGCAGAAAAACACTGAAGTATAACACTACTAGCATTCTTTCCACCATTCCACACGGATATGATTTGTACTATTTTTAATTCTCATAGATAAAACCAGTTAGAGAGTTAATTTTATTAAAAATACATGTGCAAATAATATAATTAATTTAATGTCGGGACTGTAAGTTGGTTGTATGATATTGACAGTTGAAATGAACAATAAACTGTGTTGAAGATATTCATGACAATAAAAGGGCCGGTTTTTGGTCCGAGAGGTTTTCCCACAATGGATATTCAAGTCTCTGACACGTTGCCGGAGAAACATTACACTATGATAAATATAATCATGTACACTCGTCTGCTTTTTGGATTATATTCGAAAGTCCACAAGTGTTTAGCCTTTACCGTTATCGCTAAGATCTATTGTTTTACTTTTACAATCATACTAACGTATAAATATGCCGCTTATCTTAAACCTTGTACCTTTTATTTTCACAAATTTAGTATCAGTTCTAACCGACGGCGAATATTTTTTCGATTACATGGAAGGAATAGGCAAAATACATAACTCAACGTTTGTAGAAGAAGAAAATTTTAAAGTTCTCTTTTCTTTTGTAATATTCATTTTTGTTATCTTATTTCGTATCGTACGGACAACAATACTAATCACTTTTCCAAACGAGTTTGTCAACAGTCTGATTTGGGGCTACTAATTTTAACGTCGGTAAATTTAAGTCATGTCACCGCCATCTTAATGTTCGAAATATTGTGGATTCGTATGAGATTATTAAGGAGAACAATGGATAGTTTTTCTGTTGTATCACACAGCGGCAATGAAGAACACGACGCGATGCTCACGACTCTAACTGATCATTTGAGCGCTTATAAAAACATATTAGATAACAACAAGAATATCGGCCACGCGACGAAACTTTTGGTAAGGAAGATAGCTTTTATCCAATTTTATCGAATTAAAACCTGCAGAACGAATTCGTGTAACGCTAAAAAGTGTTATGCGACACTATATATATTTCAGGCTCACCTGATCGAAAGTGAATGCCACCATCTATGGACGTTTTTAAAAAACAATAACTTGGCTTTGAGCTTTCTTTTAACGTGAAAACTTGTGTCCGTTTTGGGTCTAATAGTCAAACCCTTGAATCTAAGATTCAGCTTAGTAATGATTCGATTTCTGACAATTAATTAAAATAAGCATCATAATAGCTTATCAACGGAAGTCCCTTCTCATTCTACGAGTGACTTCGTAAAGAATAACACAGCAGGTCATGACAAACTTCTTCGTCATATTTTTCTGTCCTGTAAAACTGTCACTTGCATGAACTCCTACACTCTTAATTTATTCATAGCACATATTTATATTATTTAAGTGTTTATATTTATTAACGTTTTTCAGATGGTGTTCAACTTGCCATTTTATTTTTCAGTTTTACTAGTTTTTACCGATCTTATTAGTCGGAACGTACTGCAAACGCGTGTAAGTATAGAAATATATATGTCAGTGCAAACTTGGTGACAACGTTACATTATCTCGCGAGATTGTGAACTGTTGAACGAGTTGGGACACCTCAGACACCTTGACAACAACGAGTAACATTGATCACTTTGATAACATCTGTGATAATCATTGTATGTGCACAAGAAGTAAGGATAAACTTATAACGCCAAGTTTCCGACTTCGCAAAGTCAATAAATCCTTCTTGGCTAGGTATCCGTTTCTTGACTAATTCCACAGAAATATTTAACTTTGCCATTTCATAAATTTAAATGATTTGTACAAAAAGCATTGGTAAAGACAGGCAGAATATTCAGTGCAAGATTATGCAGATGATTGAAAAGCGTGGAATTAACACTTGTTGATTTTAGATAAATTTCATACATTATATATGTATGTAATTTAAGTATTGTAATTAACTAAAATGACTGTATTTTTAAATGTTAAAAAACTACTGAGTTTTTTACCGGATCTTCTCGGTAGAAGCTACTTTTCGAAATGGTTAACTTCGCTTAAAATAGTTATTAAATGACAATTCAAAAGCCTACTTAAATAGAGTATATTTTGATAGATTTTATTGAATCTTCGACTGTTAAAGAGATTTAATTTTAAAATTTTATTTTGTTGTTAAGATTACATTTTGCAGATCAGATATTTATTTACAATAGCTAAAGTATATAACTACATATGCCTAATTACAGGACATTATAACTTGATAGACATAATTCATAGCCAGAACAATAACATTAAACTGTGATATACAAGTATAGTAAAAATAATAGTTAGGTTTTTTTTTAACAGGGCAAGATTATTATTGTGTTGGAATTTTTTATAAATATATTCCTATCTTTACTTCCGGCTTTGTTTGGAGAGTTAGCCAGCGCGGAAGCAGAAAAGATAAAACATAATTTGACGAAACAACTCAGAATATGCCACAGTAAGATTCTTAGATATCAATTTCTTATTTATTAAGCAATATTGGGCAACAGCTCTGATTTCGGTGAAGCCAGACATTCTGAACAGACGCGCTCGCCCGCTCCGGGAAAACCAGGTGCACGGTGTATTCTCATATATCGCTGATTAAGTTATTTGTAGTTCTGAAGCTGTTCGAACCTTCGAAGATATTGGTCCAAGAGTTTTATCCAAATTTAAAATATATTATATTTCGCAGATAGATTTAAAAAATCGTTATATCACAAATACGCTTTAACTTACAGGTGTTGCATTACGGCAGAAGATTTTGGATGGAATAAAATTCCTGGAACTTCGTCCGGTGAAGTTCACCGTCTGGCGCCTGTTCGCCGTCAACTCGTCGCTGCCGCTGACTATCCTCAGCGTCTTTATCTCGTGCACGATCGTGTTATTGCAATTCCTTCAAGTGAAAACATAAATATATCCAAAGCTTTGAAGAACGTTTCTCCTCCTTATCCTGCATCCAGTAAATGTTGTTATCTGATAGTAATTAAGCTAATGTCTGAATTATAATTTGAAGTATAATACGTTTGTCACTTGTTTTTCGAATGTTAAATAAAAATAATCACGCAGATTTGTGGTCTGATTTATTTTTGAGCGTTTTTGTTGTGTAATACAATAATGATTGAAAAACCCAACATCGCTTGGGAAAAATAAATAAAACTAAGAAAATACGGGTTATTATTTAGCAATAATTTACTGTGGGTAAGTTTCCAAAGGATTACCGGCGATTGGGTGGTCTCTTCAAAATCCGATCACACGAGGGTGGAAGTGAAAGGGCTAAGAATGTATATTCCCCTATCCTACTACCACTTCCATTGCGAGGCAATACTCCGTTCTTGGGATACCACGGACGCATCTTGTAATTCTTACCTCAAAACTAATTAACTTGTATCTTGAATACTAAAATGAAACTGCCTGTCTGCCTCGTACTCCTTACGTGACAAATCCTTCAGAGCCTTCACGTTCTCTCCGAGACCAAATCAGTGCTTACCATCACGTATGACTGTGGTCCATTGACAAGAAATAATATGTATGAGTCTTTCAAATAGAAGCCGCGTAGAATGTGGTTAGGTCTACTATATCTATTTTTAGTAAAAATACTATTATAAAAGCAGTTACATTATTCTTATTAAAGATATATTTAAATAAAGTGACTGAAATAAAGTACATACCTGCGTTCAGATGTCTATAATTATATTCATATAACAACTATAAAATCAGATATCGTGCATATTAATGCTTTTGAAAACATAAAACAAACACTATAATTAATGCTAAAACCTATCTGTCTGTCTGCTGTTCTTCCACGGTCAAACGACTGCACCGTATTCGATAAAATTAGTTAGAAAGCGAGCTTAAACTACAACGTGGGACGTTGTTTTTTATTCCTTTACCCGACGAGCAGCCAATAAAAGCTAGCAAGGGAGAACGCGGCCTATACTAGTTATCGGTTACACATTTGTTGCTTAATAGCTATAAAAAAAAACAACAATAAAATCGCTTATAAAGACATATAGTATATAATTCTACATATAAAGACATATCCATTAGTGATAAATTATTGAGTGTATGGAATAACTCTATTTATCTATGACGTCATAAGTTGGGACGCTAACGATATTTACTTCCGATAATGATGTGCGTCTCGTTCATTTTGTTGTTACGACTTTGAAAGTGAGAACTACATTAGTTTGTTGCGCGAAAGCTGTCCAGTACTGCAGCAATGGACCGCGGCGCGATGGGGTTGTTGCTGAAGATCTCGCGCCCGGTAGGCATCGCTCCCGTCAAGTATGCGCCGGAATTCCAAGTCTCGCGCCCTTTGGTAATATTGGGAAGAGTTTTTATGATAATAAACGGTATTGGTCTTTCTATTAATGCTAATAATTGGTGCAGAATCATGGAATCCTTAACTTTAACGATGTTTAAATTTGTTATTCTAGGGCTTTTCTGTTTAACGTGCATTGCCGAATTTTCTATGATGACTGTCTCTAAGGGTCTTATAGCAGAAAAATTAATTACAATATGTGCGGTAACTGTACTCTCTGCACAGACTATGATAGGAGTATTCACTGCTCCGGCGAGAATGACTAGTATGAATAATGACTTCAAAAAGCTCAATCAGGTAATATTTATGTGATAGTATAGAGTGAGCCATATGGACAGTAAATGTTTATTGTTTAGCCACAAACATTATCTGAAGCACGCTCAATATGATGCTACTATTGCTATTTTAAAAAAGACGTTTTGGTTGTCATGTGCCTCGTGTTGGACTTACCTCGGCCTGTACCATTCCCATTATGACTTAGTGCGAACTCTGGGGGTATCTTAGACAATAGAATTAATAACAAACGTATAAAACTTAATAGCGTCAGACAAATAAATGAAATCGATTAAAGTTAAGATTAAGTCGAGCAAATTAAGTAAATAAGGTTTTTCAATCGTACAAAAATATTTTATACTATTTGCAGATCGATGAAAAATTACAAAATATTTTGAAGAAGAAAATATTAATAAAATCGAATTACAAATTTTTTATTGCAATCGCAGGATATATTTTTTTTCGAGTAATACATTTCTTGATCCGTTTGTGGCAAACACAAGTAATCCTCGATGCAGGTATTGATCCATAAATCTTTTTTAACTTTATTTGGTACATACAAGTATATGACATAATAATAAACGGTTTGAAACACAAAAATTTGGGCAAATTAATAAAAACATTAAGTGTACGAAATACAGAAATAATATTTTTAATTAAACTTAGTGTTATGGAATTATCAACACAAAATTAAAATATTTCGGGTAGAAATTTTATATATATATATATATATTATATTTTAAAATTATTCTAGCATTGATAATGAAAGAAATGGTATTTTATCTGCTGAATATCTATATTGTGATATTGCTGCAACTGCAGATAAGTTTCTTTGCGCAACGAGTGAATATTACTCTGATCGCAATAAATGATAGTTTGAAGACTCTGCTGTTCGACGACGCCAGGACCGGCGGCGATGAAAGGAATCACGTAGCTCAAAGGAAATTTGGTAATAACATTATTTGATCAAAATACACTCAACACATACACACACTCAACATAGTAAAGCTGTTACAAGTTTCACGGATATGCTTGACTGTTTTTCGTGTCATCGTAGTTACCGAGTTAAGAAACAGATTACGAAGGATTCTTAGCAATAATATTTAAAATGTTAACCGGTATTGTTAAAGAGCATTTGTGCGCTAAAGGATATTACAACACTAATGACACTAATGATACTTGATTGCACACCTTGGGGTTAAGACGACCTCATCGAGGCTGTTACAAATAATGAAAACATATTCATTATTATTGTATGAAATTATACCATGAGTAGTTATAAAAAATGTTATTTAAAAATATTGCTGAGTTTCTTTCCTGGTTCTTCGCAAGGTGGTACCGAACCGGTGGTAAATTTTTGTCTAACCTAACCTAACCTATAACATATTCTTCTATCCAACAAAACAATTTCCTAACCATTCATCATACGGTTTTAAAGATTATAGTTAACCAACGTTTCAATAAATCCATTTGACGATAACTTTTCAATAAATAGTTAGATATATTTTCTTTAAATCGTATCATTTTTATTTGCGAACCGATTTGAATAAAACAAATGAAATATTCTATTCCAAGGTTGCAGCAATACATCAGTGAAAACCGCATCCAAATAGATTAAACAAAATCCAAGGTCAGCGGTAACAAATAACGTAAAACAGACAAAAATCATATTTATATGATCTATTGCGTTAATAAATACCGCCTGTGATATTTGTTCTCAATAATTATATACAGATTTCGATCAGTTACGATTTTATTCAATGTGTAAAATAGATCTAAAAAAATCTTAAAATTTCTTTTTTTTTTTTAAATAGGCGCAGAAGAAAGTTTGCCACATATCATTCGCGAAATAGCAATATCTTATGTATTTATATGCAAAGTAGTTGTGCGGACCACAAGAGCCGAAGGCGTTAGCATGGTGCTGGCGATCCTATACACGGCAATTCAATTGGAATTAAAACTTTACAGCATTATTACTACGGTAATTTCAAGTAAGCATAGAGTTATACTTATTTTATCTATTTTATATGTAATTTTCCAAAACATGTTCTACTATTCAAAACAGCAAACCCACTGAAACTGTATTACTTTGGATATCACGTTTCACATTATTGCTCTTCGTATTGATTTCTACTTTACTTCCATCGTCATAGTTTATCCCGGTTTTTTGTTTATAATTCTTGATTTAAATCATCTGAATGAATCTGAATCTGAAGCAATCCCATGGAATGCATTCGGTGTTAACATTGGTGTGCCGGAATCCGAAGCTTCGTTTATTTTTTTTTCTGTGTGTTTTCGTTTCACTATAAAGCATCTTGCCAATCATATCTTTTCCATTGGGTCTATTTCGAATCAATCCTAGTACGAATATATTATATAAGTAACTGTTAAGTTTTTTTTTAATAGAAACACACGTTTCCTTACAGACTCAACAATGACAATATTTATGAGTTACATTGTTATTTTTTATAGCGTTTGGAGTATTTATAGTATAACTTTTATCGTATACTATATTGAACAATTTCATCGGACACATTATGAGGTAAGTAAATGTATATTTGATATCTTCCAATAGAGTAATCGCAGACCGTGTGTCTTATCCACGCCGAATTATTGAATACAAATTTTCAAAAAACTGCTTTTTTTAATATTTGGGTAGTAGTAATAGATACATTTATGGTTAAAGATCTTTATTCTCATAAGAACATACATAGGTTCACTTACATGAGATTAAATAATGTTAAACACATACATTGATATTTGATACATGGAATGGCTAGTTCTACTTAATATTGTCTAATATATCTTTTTTCAGTTTATTTTTAAAAACATTTAAACATTCACATTCTTTTATGTAGTTCGGCAAATCATTATATAGTTTTACTCCATCAAAACGTATATTTTTATGTCCCTAATTTAAGGTTCTGACTTTAGGTAATTCAAGTTTGTGTCTGTTTCTTAAGTTATGTTTGTTTGATTTTTGCGTAAATGTTATGTTTGAATGAATACTTTTAGATAGTATCTTTTTAATTAAAATACATGTGTTATAAATATATGTTTAATTTATGTTGAATAATTTTGATTTTTTGTATATTTCTATCGTTGGTGTCAAAAATTTATAATTTTGTTTTGCGTAGTTTGTAAGATTTTAAGGTTAGACTTTGAAGCTGACCCCCATATTTCAATTAAGTAGTTAATGTGTGACTTTATCAGTGAATTGTAGATAACAACACTTCGCACTTTTTTGGTATACAATTATTAGATTTTCGGAGTGCTCCTACAAGCGATGAGAGTTTTGATCTGATATGCTCAATGTGTGGTTTCCATGTCAGTTTATCATCCAACCATAATCCTAAATATTTCTCTAAGTTTGATCGTTGTATTCGAATATTGTTTATTGTAAGGGCCGGAAAATTTTGTGTTTTTTTTATTTTTTACAGTGAAAATCATATATGATGTTTTTGACGTATTAATTGTTAAAAGTTTGCATAGAAACTAGTCATTGACCAGATCAAGATCTCTTTGAGCCTCCCTAACTATGTGACACATTGAGTGGCCATAGTAGAAAAGGCAAGTATCGTCCGCATACATTGTTAGGTGTCCAGTCCAGTCCAACCAATATTCTTAATATTGTTAACATATATAAAAAACAGTAAAGGCCCGAGGATAGAACCTTGTGGAACGCCATATGTTATTTCTTGTGGTTTACTCGTGTATTCTCCAATTTTTACTACTTTGTGTCTATTCTCTAGATATGAAACAAAAATACGAAGTGCTGTATTTTTTATACCTATATTGTTCAATTTATGAAGTAGTTTAACATGACTTACAGTATCGAATGCCTTCTTTAAATCAATGAAAATACCTAATGCAATGTACTTGAGTGAGGTCTAAAACCAAACCGTTCGTTTATTAAGAGATGTTTGTCTTCGATGTATTTTTGAAGTCTAGTGTACAATATTCGTTCGAAATTTTTTGACAATACCGGAAGCACTGAGACGGGTCTGTAATTATTAGGGTCACTTTTACAACCCGATTTATATATAGGAGTGACTTTAGCAATTTTTAGGGTATCTGGAAAGACACCTTCCCTTAAACATTTATTTATACAGTTAGTTAAGCTACCTACTATTAGATTTTTCAAACATTTTATAGCTTTAGTACTTATTCCATCTACACTCGTACTAGTATTACTATCCAGCTATCTATGACATTTTTGACCACTTTGATCGCGCATGGTTCAAATTCAGTAAGCGTTATGTCGTGTGTGTAATTTTCGGAGTACATGAAAGTATTTGTTAAATTTGGATGGTACTTACTTGGAATTAAATTAGCCAATTTAGAACCGATACTTGAAAAAAGTTATTAAATACCTCACAAATATCAGTGCCATCAGTAACGGTGCCGGATTCTAATATCAGGTTTGGTGGAGCATAACTATTTAGAACTTTATTCCTAGCCTAATTATTTATCACATCCCACATTTTTCTTGATTTATTGCCACATTTTTTGAACAATGCATAATAATAATTATGTTTTGCGTTTTTGATTAATGACATAACTTTACTTTTTTCTATCGAAAATTTATCCTCTATTTCTTCGTTGTTTCTATTTTCATTTAGTAGTTGCCACAGTATATTTCGTCTGTGTATTGCTTGCATAATGTTTCCATTTATCCAATAACTTTGAGGAAGATTCAGTGCCTTAATTTTATTGACTTTATTTTGCAGTATGTGAGTAGAAATAAAATTTTCAAAAATAATGTAGTCATTGTGATAATTCTTATAGTTAGCCATAGAGAGACTTTGTAAAAAGCTTCATAATCTAGAGCTTTATAATTTTTGGATTAGTCACTATTTTGGTTTTTAAGCTTTCGAAAAATATTTGCTTATGATCAGATAATGATGATTCAATTAGAGAAAGTTTGAATTCCTTATTTCTGATATTTGTAGACACATGATCGAAAATAGTCTTTGTTCTTGAAGTTTCACGATTACAAAACTTTTCATCAATTTTATTCAGTATCTCATATCCTGCTTCATGGAGATTAGTTACGTATTGTTCGATATTTTTGTCTATACTAAATAGATCCAAATTAAAATCGCCAAAGACAATTGATCTCTTCCTTCTTTCAATTTACATTGTATACACCTCCAAAAAATTCTTAAAATTAGTGTCACCTGGTTTGTAAACACCTTCTACATTTAAAGACATTTATGGTATATATCCATAGATGATGGTGGTGATGATTATAGTTTTCGTGTAAATTTTCAGTTACGTCGTATTGAATACTGTTATGAATAAACATCGAAACACCGCCACCTTTACAATTCTGTCTATAATTGTAGGTATGTGTATAGTTTTCTAATTGGTACTGTGTCGCATCTTCTTCTGAAGTAATCCATGTTTCCGTGAAAATTACAAAATGGACTGTCGGAATGCTGTTAAGAATGCATTTAATCTCATCAAACTTTCCGGGTTTACGAATACTTCGTAGGTTCGCGTAAAAGAATTTCAAAGATAATTTGTTTGCGATAATATCCTTATAATTATTTGTTACGGAGTGTTGAGGGTCAGTTGTTTCATTTAAGTTGTTTGTCTGTAAATTTGATTGTACGAGTTTTTTGGAGCATTTTTAACGTTAACTATTTTAGGTACACCATTTATATATTTTAGAGCCAGGTCAGATTCACCAGAGTCTTCTCATCGCTTTAGTTCAGAACGAAGATACTGCATATAGTTTTTTTGAGCCACTGTTTGATCGGAATAAATTTGTTTATTTTGTGGCAATTTAGATTTATTACGTAATAGGTATTTAGGTGTATCGATATTTGCAAAGCATACCTTTATCGGCCGGTTTTTCTGTCGGGTTTATCTGGAATGTATTTACCAAGTCTCATACATTTTACAGAAGCAGGACAATTTTCATACAATGTAATAATTTTTAATATCTCTTCATTATCGTATTTCTGTCTGATGGTATAATTTCTATTATTTGTTTCAGGAATACCCACTATAATAACATTTTTTTTTCGGTCGCAGCGGTCTTTAAACTCGAGTATGAGGTTTTCGTGGAGAGGAATGGGCGATTCAGCAACTCATGTTGCCGAATCGCCAATTTTACTAATTTTGATATCTGTAATTTCGTTCTCAATATGTTTAATTTTTTCTTGGTTATATCTTAATTTAATTTCCTTTTGTATTATTTGTAAATCTTTATTTTTGTTTTTATATTGTATAGGTAGATGTTCCAAAGCAGATTTGGTATTTTAATTTCATTGTTTATTTCCACCATTTCCCGGCGAATTTGAGACACGTTTTCATTTTGAGTTTTTGCAAATCTTTCTAATAATTTCATTATGTAAGCACGACAATCAGCAAAATCTTTTTTATAGTCATATTCGTGACCCCGTTCTTTCCGCTTTCGTAGGTATATGTTCACATTTAATTCGTCTTCATCGTAATTAGATAAATTCGATGTGGAATCTTCGCCGCTTCCGCTGCCTCTTGTAAGCTTTCCGCTAGACGGTGACGCTTGCGCACTCATCCTTATCCTAGCTTATCAGTCGAAAGACAAAGACAAAAAATAGCAACGATTCTGCGCTCGGGACGAGTGCAGTTAAACACACGTTTAAACTTTGATACTATTGTTTTGCACTTCATAAGTTTAGCTAATTAGCACTAAAGTCACTTAACACTTTTTATTTTATTTTGCGAAAATATTAGTAGATGTTAAGAGTTCTGTTGTATACGTCCACGCACTTACATGTGTCGTATCGTTCCATTTTTAGTGATTGATCCCAGATATACCTAAGTCTTGAGAAATTCTGTTGATCTAGTTTGAAACGCGTAATAAGTAAGCATTTCTGGGATGATACCATATTTCGGCAGTATATCGGTGTGATATAATAGAGTCCAAATCTTCTCCTTGAGAGGAATGAAGACATTTGATAAGCATTGTCATATTAACAGATGCAAAGAACTCACAACTTGATCATCCGTGGAAAGACCAAGGAAAACGAAAGAGAGGTGGAACATGAGCTGGAGCTGTTCTCCCGGATCCTAATACTGAGCGACGCGAGCTACTCGCCGCTCAGCATGTTCACTATTGACAGACCGCTTATGGTGAAGGTACATTCAACATCAAATACAACGATCAATTCATTTATAAATTACATCACACCACCGCTTATGTCTCTAGTTTATGACGGGTGATATATTTTACAATATCTTATAAATTTATGAAAATAGCTGTCGGGTTTGTATAAAATTAATAAAATTAGTATCCTTATTTTTGGAAATCAGTCACCACTTTCAAAATGAAAAAGGGAAATCGGAGAACAGTTCATTATTTTCGAAGTCAAAATTCTGGTAACTCTGTGTCTGTTTAGTCTATATTTATGTTTTCAATATAATTATATTATTGTTGCATAGTATCACCGCAAGCGATAAGGAGGGACAGAATATTTACGTAATAACCCTTACCCCGCCTGTACATACAGGCGGAGTAAGGAAAGGTTCGTTACCTAAAGATCTATTTTCGTATGCTCAGTATGAGCGATAAATAATCTACTTTACAGATCAAGAATGACATATTGCGTTGCAATAATTTATTGTTTAGATACAAAAAGTACTAAGGGTTAAATGGAATTAATTTGAAAACTGACGAAGGTTTTCTTACTCTGATTTTACATTCATAGTTTCAAAAAACTTATGACGTTTGAGAATAGCCAGATGGTTTCTATAATAATGTTGTTGGCATTTTTTTCTTTTTTCAGTTGTTTGGTGGTTTGATAACATACTTGGTTATAATTTTGCAGTATGGAGACCAAAACGAAAATTCATCTCAACTTTACAATAACGCGACGGGTCAAATGTGAAGCTTTAATAAAATGTTGTATTTTGAGTTTAATCACACACGAAACCTTTTAGAACACTAAAAATTTAAACAAATAATTGTCTAGCAATGTGCACAATTTACTTTCTTCGTTATCTGTTTAGATTCCCTGTGTGTGTGCGTTGCGGCGTACTTCGAGATAATCTACTTTTTTCATCTATATTATTTACATCGGAGAAAGCTTGACTTATAGCTATACTGATGTGTTCTGGTTTCGTAAATGAGCAAGTTTAACTACTGGCACAAAGGAAGGATCATCTGAAGGGAACATCTGAGTTCGAAATTTCGGTGGTGGCCAGGCAATGCAAGAAATGGTTAATATTTCTTACAGCGACAGTGTCTACGGCAGTACTTACATACCATCGAATGACCCATTGACCCGTCCACCAAAATAATATAATAAATAAAGAATTGAATTTACTGTATGCAATGTACTAATAATTCGAAGCGCCATCTTAAAATAATATGGCACAAGCTGATATAGTCCCCAGTACGAGGAGCTTAAATTGTTTTGACGCATACAAATGTAAAACTTTGTGCGTGCTTATTTTGCGATTGAGTCACCATGACAATTGTCAACAACATAAAATACTTTTTCTTCGTTAATCAAATAAATAATCTAAATGAATCCTCAATCAAAATAGTCATCCTTGAAAGTCCATTTACTCGAAACTGACAAGACATTACCGTTAATACAATTGTATTCACTACACAGAATAACTCTTTGTACTGTTTTGTCAAGAGTTTGATTAATACTGAATTATTAATGATTGTAACAATGTTTATAAAAGCATGCACTTGATTATAGCCTTATGTGTTGCGCCTGACACATTTAGTATCGAAAGTGTACTCAGACTGGAGGATTTTCAATTTCTGAATGCTTGGTCAGAAATGTAATAAAATTAATAAGATCGATCATAATGTAATAACGTTCATTATGACGACTCATCTAATTTTAGGATGTTACTCAAAACTTCATCACAGCTTAGCATTCGCTGATGTTGCTAAGGCTTATTGTGTAGTGTTTTCAATAGCTATGATGTACTTCAGTATCATTGAATTAATGTTAGCGAAACAAAACGGAGCGTTCATTATAATTATCCTCAAGAAAGTGAGTCTGATTTTATCGCTTGTGGTGTCCGTGATGAGTGACGGAGAAAATTTCTTCAATTACTTGGAAGAATCGGACAAGGTCGATCCGTCGGGACTCGTTAAGATAGAAAGATCTAAAGTACGATTCTGTGTTTCTATATTCATCGGTGTTGTTTTATTAAGTTTATATCGAATTATAACATGGCCACTTGTTTTCAATCAGTTTGGAATAATACTATATGTAACAAATACCTTAACGTTGTTGTCATTACATTTAAATCACATGAACAGAATACTGATGTTCGAAATATTACGGGTTCGTTTGAAATCTCTTAGAATAGCGATGAATAACTTTGCTAGAACTTCAAATCCTGAAAGCGAAACAAAGGTCGAATTGTCTAGTAAGAAATTAGTTGAATATTTGATAATTTATAGCAGAATACTCCAAAGTATCAAGAATATTGGTAACGCGCCAAAGTTGATGGTAAGTATTTGCAAACAGATTTGAAAAGATAACATTTAACGACTTTCATGCAGAATAATCAGTGAACTTATGTTCATAGACAATCTTGAATTTTCAAATGACTAATGACGTGTCACTAACGCTATTTCAGATGGTGATAGCCTTACCGACTTGTTACATTTCTTTGCTAAGTACTGTTGACGTTGTATGTCGGAACATTAGATCTAAAGTAAGTGCAATCGATTCATTCTTTATTTATTTGCTGATACTTAATATACTACAGAATGTACAACATTCACAGTTGTTCAGTCGTTAAATCTGGAATATCTTCGCAAATATTTATGCAAATTACATTTTCCAAAGAGTCTTATTAATCTATTTTAAATGCACAATGCGTTTCAGATACTTAATCGAATAAGCATTAATACTGTTTAACTTAAAGTCGCTTCAAAAATAAGCCATTATTATGAATTATCCTTAGGAGATAAACATATACCATTATTCACTTTTTTTAAGACCTTTTTATGTCATACAATACTGTAACATTTTAATGTGAGATACATTAAAAGTAAGGTTCAGCTAGCGTTTACAAATTAAAGTGCAAAAAACGACATTAATTAAGATACCTCTTAAATCAATCTTTCAATAATAAAAAACACATAAAAATCCGCTGTGCAATTTGAAACATACATAGAGACAGACAACGGTAAGCCACTTTGTTTTATGCAAAACTAGCGTCCAGCCCCTGCTTCGCACGGCAATACTTTTCGATTTCGCGCGCTTTTGTTTTTCGTCGTATTTGAATATTATAATCAACTAGCGACCCGCCCCGGCTTCGCTGGGGTGCAATACTGATACTAAATATACTACATAATTTGTTTATTTTCTTTACTATATTGTTCATGTATTAACAAACCTTCCCCTTCAATCACACTATCTATTAAAAAAAAACCAAGCTCCAAATATAACAATAACTATAACTGCGTTATATAATCGTAAATCGACTTTAAGTAGTCTAATATTTTTCATTTCATTTCACCTAGGAGGACTCTAAAAAATATGTTAAATATGCAATTATTTTTATTACTTTTCAGTGCATTTTTATTTGTTTTAAAATAGTGTTTTGTTTGAAGTTGGTTTTTCTTTTTGTTAAAATTTTTATGTTTTTTTTTAATTGTTTCAGTTATATGGATAAAGGAATCGCCTGAAAAAACACATATTAAAATTCAATTGAATATTTATATTAATAATTTTATAATTTTAAATTATTGTAAAATTGACATATGTGTAGAAATGTTATTTTTCTTTACAGTTCATTGGTATGTTTACTGTTGAAATATTTCTCAATATCGTTCTGCCATGTGTTCCGGCTGTTTTTGGGGAATTGGGAAGCGCTGAAGCGGATAAGATTAAAGCTAATATGATCAAACGATATAGAGTTTGTAATAGTAAGAACAATGCTTTCTTATTGAGTTACTACACACATCCTTATTTCTGAACTTGCACAATGAATGCATCGATCTTAAAAAGTAGTCTAGCTTCTTTACATTTTCTTACTTTGCCATAACTTTTATGATTTTATGTAACGTACCCGATGAAAGTTTCACTGTTTTCGTATGTGTTCTCGGTTTAAGGCACATTAAATATAGGCACAGTAAATTTTCGTTACTCTGTGGCGGAAACTTGATTTAGTTGCTTAATAATACTACACATTGCTGTTTCGCGGTAGAATGTGGTATCAACACGAGGGATTTGCACAAAGGCGCGTATGTGATTGTACATTATTTCCAGATGACGCGCTGCGCAATAAAATTTTGGACGGAATCAAATTCCTCGAAATCTGTCCGATGAACTTCACCGTCTGGCGCATCTTCGCCGTCAACTTGTCGCTGGTGCTGTCTCTCATCGGCGTGTACACCACGTACACGATTGTGTTGTTGCAATTTCATCATTTAAAAACTTAAAGGAGCAGAGCACGCGTTCTCAGCCTTGTTGTGTGTACAATACGAGATATTTACGAGTGTAAGATTGATTTGAATCAAGTCATTACTTATTCCATGAGACAATAAAAAATAAATTTGGCAAAAAATAATTACCTTGACTTTCGTTTTTTATTTACCCCGCACTGATATGATATACTATAGACAATTGTTGTTCTTTAATGATAATTAAACATGGCTAAATTACTTGCAATATTATTATCATTTTCTTAAAGATAGTCACGCTTACGGGCTGGAATAGGTGTGGTATATAGGTGATTGGGTTGGTGATTTAATTTTTGTCAGGTAGGCATGAAAAATTCCACATGTTCTTTGTTCCATAGTAGTATAAGTAGGTTTTCGAAGAACGACCTCTTAATTAGTGTTAACTTGTTCTTAAATTCAATTATGAAAAGAATATGTTTTCATGTTTATATTTAAAATCGAATCTAAGTTATTTCCATTAGGAGAAGAACCAGCTGGATCCGTCATACAAATATTTTCAAATTTAAATTTGCAGTGTTATTTCTGTATATCTTAATCTCTTAATATCAAGAAGTGTTAATATTCATAAATCATATTGTATATACTATTATGTTGATTTGATTTAATTATTACAATATCAAAGAATGTACTAATGGATATAGAATCGAAGATGAGGGTAGTTGCACAAACAGTAGTTTCCGAATTTCTTATTGGGCCATCTTGATATCATCTATATTACTAATCGTTAGTCGTTGCTTCGAAAAATATATTTAATGTACATTGTATTCAAACTGATTACAAAAAACTCCTTAAATACAAAAAAAAACCGCTGAGTTTCTTTCGCCGGTCCTTATGAGATCAGGGTATTTTCTTATCCGAACCGGTGGTACTGTTTCAATTGACCATCAATAAGAAAGTGTAATACTTCTATATTGAATATAGTAATTTGAGTTTGAGTTTACTTTGCTCAGATACTTTTCCTAATAAATAATAATATCCAAGAATCACACTACAATGCGGTACTTCAAGCCACTATTTAGTTTTCGCTAGTGAGGTTTTTAAGTGTTTCAAGATTTTAATAAAACGCCAGGTTGTTTTTCAGATAGGACTTTCTAAGACTATATTTATTTTCATCAAAGTCTAGGAGTCTATTTATCGGAATCAAAATACAAAATTATTTTTTGCGACTTGTTTCACTTTTCCCATCTCTTTTGCACATACTGTATTATAACAAAGTATGTAGTTATGAAGCTTATCGTCTGTAACAAGTGTTATTAAAATAGAAAACAATTATATATCATAGTCCTTTACTGAGAGTGGGTTCACTCGGCTCAGACAAATCAAGAAAGCAATATTATCATTTATAATATTATCTTAGGCTGCCGTTATTACAACTTTAAATAAACAAGCTATTCAATTATAACAACCGCAGTGAGAAGTGATCTCTGAAAGGTGACCAGGCCCAGCGGAGACATCGTTGGCTGGTTGAGATGAAGTTGTTTAAACATCAGGTCCAGTTCTAATGGGATCGACATTCCAACTGGCGTCATATTAAAATTCAGCTTAGTCAAAAGTATTCGCATCTCTTTGACCTACAAAAATAATTATTTCAAATGATATCACTTAACAGTAATATACTGGCTCACTTACAGTCCTAAACTGTAACATGCATCTCACTCATATATTATATTGTCACGCTTTGTGTTGTTGTGTTCTTTCTAAGGTTGGTTGGGTATTGGATTGCTAGTACCCCAACAACCTTACCTACCTGTTTAACTTTACTAATGTAAGGTTGATAATTTTCAAGTTGCTAATGTCTTTGGGCAGTGGTGACCATATACCATCAGGTGGCATATTTGCCTCTTTGTCTAATTACGTCATTAAAAGTCTTCAAAGAAATTGACGAAAGTCAGTACTCATAACTTTTACACAATGTTTTTAAAGTCATAAATAAATCTTTTAAAATCAATTTACCTCCGCACTTATTTGATGCCATGGTTCAATGAATAAAACAGCCATAGACAAATGATAAACACACCAGAACACCTGAACGAATACAGCCAAAGCGTGATACTTTCCTCCTGCTTTAGAAATGAGAGAACAAAAAAAAAAGATTATACCAAAAACCCTCAATTCGACTGAAAAAATTAAGAGAAGTAAAATGAGTTCCAGGTGTAATACATACAAATCAAATATGAGTAGTCTATGACATTGAAGAAAGCCATCGTCATAAACAGAGAGTTTGCTGAAAACGAAATAAGCATGATGATCCCCCGGGTCTCGCTCAGTCCCTTCACCGCTTCGCAAACAGACACATAAGCCCTCGTTAGGTCCCGGAAACGTGTCAGTGACAAATGGCGCGCCGCCCCTGAAATATTATTTAAAACAGAATAAAGATATTAACATTTATTTATCAAAAATCAAAAATCAAAATAAACTTTATTCAAGTGGGCTTTGACAGTGAACAAGCACTTTTGAATCGTCATTTAACAATTAAGGGAAGGTACCACCGGTTCGGAAAGTAGATTCTACCGAGAAGAACCGGCAAGAAACTCAGTAGTTATTCTTTTTCAACATTTAAAAAAATACAGTCATGTTAGTTAATACAATTATTTAAATTAATATATCCTGCCTGAAAGTCAAAAGGTATTAATTGCACGCCTTTATATTATCATCTACAAAATCTTGTATCGAGTAATACTCCTTTTTTACCAATGTACGATTTGAATTTACGAGACGGCACAGTTAAAAATGTCTGCGGAATTTTATTATAGAAACTGATACCTTGTCCCAAGAAAGATTTATTGACTTTGCGGAGTCGGAAACTTGGCGTTATAAGCTTATCCTTACTTCTAGTGCATATACAATGATTATCAGTGACTTTATCGAAGTGATCAATGTTACTGTGAATATACATGATATTGTTGTAAATATATTGCGACGCAACAGTGAGTATTCCCACTTCGTTAAAAACATCCCGAAGAGAGTCTCTAGCTCCGGATAAAATCCTTTTGTAAAATAAAGACAGATTCGATATCTGCAGCGTTACCCCAAAGTAATATGCCATATGACATAATACTGTGAAAATAACCAAAATAAACGAAACGAGCGGTATCAATATATCAATATAAGTTAGTTGTCTAACTTTTCTAATCGCGTATGCTGCGGAGCTGAGTCTTCCTGTTAGGGACGACAAATGGGGACTCCACTGAAGTCTGGAATCCAATTCTATTCCCAAGAACACCGTAGTATCGGCTACATCAAGCCGGCCACCGCTTAAAGATATATATTTTGCTTTCTAACATTTGGTAGGGTAAAAACTACACATTTTGTTTTTTGAGCATTCAAAACCAATTTATTTACTTTAAACCAATCGCGTATCTGTGATAATGCACCGTTTACATCCTCATAGTCAGTTTTTTTCCTGTCAACCTTAAAAATCAGTGAAGTATCGTCAGCAAACCATGGTACAGTTTTTAATATCTAATTTATTTTTTTACTTTTTTTCTTTGTAACTATATTATATCTATATCGACTATCAAAATTGAGAAAACATCTAAAAACAATAGTGGCCAACAGTTGGAAGAAATTAAGTATAATAGATACATCATCGTTACATACTTACCAAAATTTGACTTGTCTATCCATTCTCTGAGCTTCAGCTCACTGTCTGCAGTATGTAATATACGTCAAAATTTATATACATATCCTCCATAAACAGTAGATATATTCTGCAGTACTCAATATAAATCATAATGTCGAAAGCTAGCACTAAAAAAAGTCTCGTATGAATTATAAGACCTAACAAAAAACACAATATAATAATGAAGAATGTTACTAAGTATGCCAAATCGCTTGAATTTTTTTCTCTGCAAAGCCTGTATGTATACAAATACACTTTGAATGCCCATAAAATTAGGGCATTCAAAGTTGCGAAAAATATCGAGACCCGCTAACAGCCGCGCGAGTGCTGTGACGTCATTTCACAACGTTCCACGCGGGAAGCGCACCGCTTAGTATCAAGACGCCAGCACTTTTGATCATAACTTAGTTCCCCGTCGAGATACGAAAATGTTTATAGAATACTTATTTTTTCTCTTTGTTCATTTTTTTAATTTTCATTTTCGAGAAAAGTTACGACCTCTAGCGCGCCGCAAAGTTAGTAAGACTGCCCGGTTTCGATTTAGCCACCACGGTATCCACACCTAAAAATGGATGAATGGTTGTTCAGAGAATTGTTGCTATACAAAATAAACGAATAAACTAGCCAAATTATAGATCAAACACATAAAATTTGTTAATCAAATAATTTCTATGAATCAAAATTAATAATCACACTTGGTCATCTTTCTTCTTCTTCGTGATTATCCTTTTTTTTCTTCGTACCATTTCTCCTAGAGTATTTTGAAACCGGTATTTCGAAAGCACACCAGGCAATCACTCCCTTGTTTTTCTATTATGAGAATGTCGTCTTCATACTTTTCTTGCAAATGTTTTTTAACTGTTCTGACGTCAGGAACGAACTCTCCATTTTATTGGTTCATTGAGTGAATTGCCTCCATCTCCTCGTTTACTTTGTCCCCGTAGGTCGTCCTTTCTAATTCTCCTCCTCAGGTAGAGCATGATATATATGAGAAATACATGTTCGATGGTATGGAGCTCCTGCTGCGACGAGATCAGATATACCATGAATACGCTATTCTAATCGATCATAGCTTCATAGCTTTTATCCATTTTTTTTTTGCATTTTAACATCCTTTGGAACTATAAAAAACAACTGTTCCGGAAAATAGTTAGTTGTATTTTTACATTTAGGCACAACACATAATTATGTGAGTATGAGCGACTAATATTTGGATTGAACATTTTGAAAAGTATTTAGGTATAATTTCGAGGGCGTGTGTGCGCAATCGCGGCCGGGCTGAGTGAGCCAGATTGAGCGTGTTCAACAATGACGTTACACCGTCACCGGCAGCCCGCGTCGTGCGTTACAACTTGTTTTACTTATAGCTCGGAAACTAATCAACGTATCGAATCAATTCTTCCACTGTTATTTTTTATTTTTGACAGAAAATAAAGATTGCTAATAATCAAAATCAGTGAACATTCTTCATTGCGAGGCAAAGAGGGATAGCTGATTGAAAACATCAGTTATCATCATCAGCATCCTATATTTTTCCATTGCTGGACATAGGCCTCTCTAAATGCACGCATACTGAAAAAAGCACACTGTGATCTTACTTCAGCTACTCGCATTCAGTTTCTGCCAGCCGTCTTGCGTAAATCGTCACTCCACCGTGATTGGTGACATCCTAAACTGCGTTTACTAAGACGCAGTCTCCACTTTAGTACATGTTTTCGCCAACGTTTATCGATTCTTCTTTGACGGATCGCCTCATTTTTGATGCGTTTCCTCAGATAAACGCCGAGCATAAACCTTTCCATAGCACGCTGAGCAACTTTAAACTGGTGGACCAGCCTTGCCGTGAATATCCACGTTTTGACTCCGTATGTCATGGTGGTAGGTCGCACTATTCGAAGACTTTCATCTTAAAGCACTGTGGGATCGTCAATGTAAAGAGACACCGTAACCTCCCAAACGCTGCCCAGCCTAGCTCTTGTGTCACTGCTCGATACAATGTTAAGGGATTTATTTGCTACATCTGCAATTAGACAGACATGGTGACGGCTTCGTAGAGACATCTCATCACTTGTATATATCGCCAACCAACTTGGCAACGCTGCAGGGACTCCAGAACAGTCCAGATTTCAACCGAGTCAAATGTCTTCTCATAGTCTACGAATGCAAGACACAGGGTCGATTATACTCATTGGGCTTCTGTATAATCTGCCGCACTGTATCCGATCGGAAACCCCTTTTCCCGGGCTTGGAATTCGTCGTCGAATCTCCTTGCAAGACGGTTCGTGATCCCTCTTGAAAACAGTTTATAGACGTAGCTCAGTACGGATATGATAAGATAGTTCTTCAGCAGGGTTTTGTCTCCCTATTTGAAGAACAGGACTACCACAGTCCTACTCTACGACTCCGAAGTTATCACTTCAAAGGGGAAAAAGCTTCTGGAATTCCCTGAGTATCGATTTACCTCCTGCTTTGAATAACTCTGTAGTAACGGCGTGCTGTCCAGGGGATTTTCCATTTTTAAGCTGTTTAAGAGTATGCTTGATTTCGCCAATACTGACTTATGGCAGGTCTTCGGACAAATAACGTGTTAATGGAGCTCTAGAATTGTAATTTTCGGGATCAGGTCGAGATGCATGTGATGCGTATAATCGGCCATAGAGGTCCTATATTTCTGAAAGAACTGCCGGGAACGGCTTGGAAGAAACAACTCCTCCACTTGCTGTGGCCAACTTCGTCAGGTGGCTCCTTCCAAGAGGTTGTACGAACACCTTAGACCCCCGATTCTGCTCGATTGATCTTTCAAGAGCATGATTATTGGAGAACCGAAGGTCGTGTCGTACGCGCCTGATGATCTCTTGCTAGCCTTTAGATAGAGTTTCTTTGAAGTCGTATTTTCGTTGGCCCAAAGACTCTTCCGACTGTTTGAACTTCCTGCCTTTACACTGCATGCCACAACATGTCGTGCCTTCTACCCTGAGAATTCGAAATACATTTTCTAGATTCTGGTTTACGTCTGTTTTGGTTTGACTGGAACATTTCAGATCCCACAAGTGCTTAGAGCTGCGCTGGTAGGAGCGTGGACTTCAACAGATAGACACACTCGGCTTTAAAATTGAAATCCAGAGAGCCTCGGACAAGTCTGTGATTACTACCGGTATTTAACCTGTTGAGCACTGAAACGTCTCGGAATATGTGCCTCTTGTCCGTCATAATAAAGTCTATTTCCTTTTTGGTCATAGTGTTGGAGCTTTACCACGTTTACTTCCTTTTTGAAGGAGGAGTTCATTCAATAAGAATCCCTCCCGTTCGAGTAAGTTGACAAGGATTTGTTCCCTATGATCCCTTCCAAATCCATGGGGTTCTACTACATTTCCTCCACTACATCGTCCGAGGTCGGTGCGTACACTTGCACTAACTTGGAGCTGTATCTCTCGGTGAGCTTTATAAGGAAGTACGCTACCCTTTTCGACACACTAGAGATTTCCACAACGTTATCAGCTAGAGACTTATGAACCCCAATGCCACTTTGGGTTTGTATCTCTGAAGTACATTGGCCGGGTGGCCCGATTCGAGAGTTACGGATATCGTCTCCCTCTCTACGGACTAATTTTCCCAAGTTCCAACTCAAGTTTGGCTAGATGCGAGTCAAACCGTAGCGTGTCTCCGTTGTATTTCACCAGGGTCAGTCGGTTGTGACTTACGTGCGTTGTTGTGGCTTGCGTGTGTTATGCATAAGGAGGAATTTGCCGTAATCGCCACGCTGGGAAGGACGCAGCTTCTCGCATCGGTGACGCTGCTACCCGTTACCGGCCTGGGGTATTTCGCTACGCCTATTACCATTATTTATTATTTTATGGTTATACTGCCATCAGTCGGTCACCAGAACCTCGTTTGCTGATCGGCAGGATTCACCACGGGCAGGTGAAGTTTGCTTGGGCTTAGGGGTAGTTTGCGCCCCCTTACATCCCCAATACTAGTACTTATGCTGAATGATAATGATTTTCAAATCCTTCCGAAATATTTCCTCATGATTATTTAGTCCTTTTAGCTGGGCAGACTTATAGATGGACCCGGTGATATCATCAGTTTTGCTTGTCCGGATTTGAACCGTGACATGTATTTTAAATGCAGTTACAATACTGGTAAAGAACTCACATGCATCGTTTTCGAAAGCGATATATTTAGAAATTGCAGGTAGCCCGATCATTGAAATTAAAGTTATTGCATTTATTATAGCAAATACACTTTTGTTTCGTTTTATGTCCGATTGGCCATTTAAATCGTAATTAATCTGAAATATAATGGTTACTACAAAACTATTAATTTTAAAATTACTAAATTATAAAGTACTACAGTCACAGTTATTACACTATAAAACAAATGTATTGAATTTTGAAAAAATTGCGGGAAATAATAATATTAAATACTTTATTGAGTAAATTTGAATGTTTCGCTATATTTTTCATGCGGTAGACGCTCCCATAAGATCCCACTCCGGTTATAAACATTGTTGCTAACATAGTGAAAAATGTTCCGACAGGAAACGATGAAAACACCTCGAAAAACTTAGCAACATCTTGGTACATCCATGCTGCTTCACAAATATCTAAAATGAGGAAGAAAAGGGTTAAAATAAATTTATAATAATTAAACTACGTACTATGTAATTATAGAAAATGAGCAATCAGAATAATTAATTTCTTGAATAATCTTACGCAATCCGCGTGTGGGAATACAACTTACGAGTGCAGACCGATAGGATGTAACCGTATATAGCGACTCGTCGGGATACAGTGACTATGTAGCCTCCACGGTCGTGAGCGAAGCGTAGCGGAGCAAGCCCCAGGGCTCGCGACAGGCGCAACACGACTGCCAACGCACCCTGAACTTTACATGCTTCATCCTGCATCTTCACACCTCTTACCAAGTGGTCAAGTTCTTTATTCTTCTTTATTGCAACTAAAATCTTTCAAATTACAATTCAAACATATTGACTTCTTCTGTTAACAAATTGTGTTTATAATTGGTCTAGTTAAATCTATTTTTTGTGTATATTAAGTTATAATTTTCACGACGAGGACGCGTTAGTGGACTGCGCATACTCTCTGAACAGATGTCGCTACTAATACAATGTTGACGTTAAATAAAAAAAAATAATGATGATGATGAAACGGAAGCTGGTAGATTATGATAACCTAACAGAGACTGTTACATAAGTCCATTAAGATGACACACCAATTATTGAATTTCTATTAAAAAAACAGTGTCCTGAATTGAATTTCTATTAGAAAAACAGTCTTTTTAATAGAAGTCCAAAAATTGCGGTGTCATCATAATGGTCATCTGTTACATCCTATTTAATTTTACAAACTAGCTGAACTGGTTTTACCTCGCTTAATTTATAAATTTTATCTATAACTTACAAGCCGTCTATCCACATTTTACCCCCTCGAATTATGACTTAAAAAAAACTAAGCGATGTCCTTTCCTGGGACTCAAACTATTTCCACTTATAATTTACTACTACTTACTACTAGATACTTTCATATTTATAATTTTAGTATCGATAAAACATATATTCTTGTTCAGCGTATGACTCGTGTGTTCCGTTGCTTACTGATGTCTGTTATTTTGTCATTATAAACTGACTCGCTTCGTAAAGATGATAAGAATCGAAACGATTGTATCAGAGTTAATGTTTCATAAAAATCAATACACAAGTTATATTTTTACGTTATAATCAAACAAAAAAGTTTATAGTAACACCTATAAATTTCCCCTGCTGGGCTATGACCTCCGCTCCCTTAGAGGAGCAGGTAAGGAGCATATTCCACCACGCTACTCCAATGCAGGTTGGTAGATACTAATGCAGGATTCCTTACGATGTTTTCCTTCACCATCCAGCTCCATATGAATTATAAACACAAATTAAGCACATGAAAATTCAGTAGTTCAATACAAAGGACTCTGTGTTAATGAAAATTGCAATGACTAATTTCAAGATAATTCTAATTCTTCCTTCCGATTTCCTATTTTTTATTTTATTATAAACTATGTAAAAAATACTTACGTTTATTTTACTTCCTTCTCTCATCTACCTTAAAGTTGCCTGGACGATCTCTCATTATTTTAGCGATAAAGATGCCTCCATAGATAAGCCAGAACGAAGAGACAGACAGACCAACAGACAAAAATTGATAAAAATGTTATTTTCGTATATGTACCAGGTATACATACATATGTATTTGGTATAAAGTGGTTGTTTTATACAAAAAGACACTCCAATTTTGTAATGTATATAGATTTGGTTCATTCAAGGAGATAAAAAATTCGCATAGCTGATACGAATTTCTAATCGCTGGATGTTGCTTCCCGAAACGCTTCATAGAAAAGTTTACTATGTAATAAAACTACTCACATAGCATTAATTTGTCATTATACGAATTTACCAATCGATAGATATATTAATTATCCGCTAATTGTATTTTAATTATATACTTTTACCGCCCATCTCAGAATCTCGTTTTCTTCTCCACTCCTCGTTCAAAATCAACCGCCTTTTGTTTTTCTCGTGCCAGGCAGTACCAGCTCGCCACACCACGCCACACAGGGAAGTGACGGTAGTGCCACAATACGGTGTCGATAACCGAATTAATAATCATACTAATAAATGTTATTTCAATTAAAAACGTGACGTACATAACGTATTTCAAATTACTAAATATTATTATTTCAATTAAAATTATATAAGTATATTTAAAACAAGCTTTAATGATACTAAAATATAATAATCAGTTACGTTAATATACAACAACAGCCTATCAAGTTCCCACTGCTAGACTGGGAGCAGGCCTTCTTCTCCCATTAAGGAGAAGGTTTAATATAAACGTTCAGTGGATAAAAAGAACCAAAGAACTTTAACATAAATTTAAGCAAATGACAATCACACATTGTATTAAGCTAAGAAATAGGGAAACGACTTTTTTATGATTGACTTTGAATAAATTGTAACAACACAATCGCATAAGTGGTTAACACACCGACGGTAGACAGGAATAGCGACAAATTAACGGTGAAGATACGCCAGACTGTGAAGCTCATGGGATTGGTTTGGAGGAAATTGATTCCGTCAAAAATTTTCTTTCGTAGAACGACATCTGAAAATAGTAAATATCATATCATAGTCTGCTTGATTAACATTCTCTTGAATTTTATCTTAAACACTAATTATATTAACGTTCAGAAAAAACTCAATACGTCAATAAACAGATAGACAAAGAACTCTTTCAAATAATTGAGGGTGAATACTGATATCTATTTTTTTTTAGTATTGCTTTAATTAATTTTAAATTGAGAGGTTTTGAACGGACCAAAACAAACCTTAACTTTCATATCTTATTTAAAATTAATTACACATCATTACATAGTATAAAACAAAGTCGCTTTCTCTGTCCCTATATGCCTATATATATTGCCCCTATGTATAATGTATGCTTAAACATTTGAAACTACGCAACAGATTTTGATGCGGTTTTTTAATAGATAGAGTGATTTGAGAGGAATTTTTTTGTATAAAATACACAGACAATATAGTTAACAAACACTGACAATTTTAGAAGTTTGTAATGTAAAAAAAAAACAATTTCTGTTGTGTACTTAGCGTCAGTATTGCACCTCTGCGAAGCCAGGCTTGATCGCTAGTTTATTTGTAAAACTAAAATTAGCGCGCTTAGACTAAATATGTACAAACATACAGGCAGATGTTTATATAAAAAAAGGATCCCAGAAAAACTACGAAGACTCGGCTTTCCGACTGTTTCTTTAAGCACGCGATTTAAAAGGCATATAAGGGCATCAGTCTTACTATTACAAATTCGGTATCGTCTGACCAAGTTGGCTTTTATCTTATCCGCTTCGGCGCTACTCGATTCTCCAAAAACAGCCGGAACACATGGCATGATGATATTGAGTAACGTTGTTAAGGTAACTACTAAATACGTCTGAAAAATGAACCATAAAACCATGTTTTTACGTAATATGATCAATTTTAAAACAAACTATTTTTAACGGAAACACCCAGAAAATCTGATCTGTAATTTGGGCGCTGTTATAAGGGAATGGAACTTTGTCAAAAAAAAACATTAATTGTCTGCACAATAAACCCAAAAATCATAAGGATTTTAGCCTTAATGCAAGAATAATTTCGAGTGATAACACTTGCTAAATAATAGTAATCTCTTAAATATTTATCGGTAAATATTGCTATTGCTAGCGGATGTTGCATATCTTAGTTCTAAAAGGTCACTAATTCCTTTCAATTTATTTTTATTTTGCACACTAAATATTTTATTACTCTACCATTTTTGTAAGATACTTACTTTTATTTTAATATTCTGACTAACGACGTACACATAGCTAAGCAAAGATATAAAAGATGTCGGTAAGGCGATCACCATCTGAAATAAAGAAGATTTTTTAAATCTATATATATAAAAATGAATTGCTGTTCGTTAGTCTCGCTAAAACTCCAGAACGGCTGGACCGATTTGGCCAATTTTGGTCTTGAATTATTTGTGGAAGTCCAGGGAAGGTTTAGAACGTAAGTAAGTATGATAAAAATGCTATGAATATAATAAAAACAACAACTTTGTTTTTCCTTAGAAATAGATTTGTTAGAGAATTATTATTGATTTTCTATGATTATCGATGTTATACAATAAAACGTTGATGTTTTAAAATTGATTTTGCATTGTTTAAAACATCGTGACATATATTTTTCGAATCTATATATATATAGAATAAGTGGCATTTTTCGATGTCACTTTATAACTTAAAAACGGGCTCACCTATCCAAACCAATTTTTCAGGGTTTGTTCGGACTATTTAGTAGATGGTTTATGTGAAGTTTGCACAAAATCGGTCGAGTAGTTCTTCATTTATTACATTTTTTGTAACAAATTAATTCAATAAATGGCGGGTCATTTGGTTAACGGAGATCTTTTAGACGGGAAATTGTACTGTCAAATTAAAAGTAAGTTTTTATTAAAAATGAGAATACTCATAACGATAATAAGAATACTCAACATAAATTTGCCATCAACAATATTACAGGAACCATCTGTCTCATTTCGAACGTTTCTTGAGTATTTAAAAAGAGATCTGCGTTTTCTCTTCTATGTTTTATATCATACAATACAAAAGTATAATTTAATTATATTGGATCCATAAATAAAGACTACAGAGACACATAATTAATTTCAACTTCGAAAATTAATATCTATTATCCGAAATCCCTTGTAATTTTAAATGCAGTAAAAAATTATCTATAAACTATCTTTTCCTCACATCGTATTTATTATCTGCAGATTCGGATCATCATTTGTTTATTTCAGGAAGTATTAAATTTTTGACTTTTCAGAATCGGATACTTTATGTTTTAAATACACCCTTACTTTAGTTACTTATAAACAGGAAGTGAAACTTTTTAATATATTTAGGAAGATAAAATGTTTACTTTATAAGAAATTGTCAATATAAGTCATCCGTCTTAAACTAGAGCCATACGCTATGGTATGGTCGATTGAATTGATTGATGTATTTGAAGTTGAATGTACCTTCACCATAAGCGGTCTGTCAATGGTGAACATGCTGAGCGGCGAGTAGCTCGCGTCGCTCAGTATTAGGATCCGAGAGAACAGCTCCAGCTCATGTTCCACCTCTCTTTCGTTTTCCTTGGACTTTCCACGGTTGATCAAGTTGTGAGTTCTTTGCATCTGTCAATATGACACTGCTTATCAAATGTCTTCATTCGTCTCGCGGAGAAGATTTGGACTCTACTGTACTACACCGATATACGGCTAATATATGGTATCATCCCAGAAATGCTACTTTGTTATGTATTTAAAACTAGATCAATAGAATTTCTCAAGACTATCAGGGATCAATCCCAAAAAAATGTATATATGGTAGCCAACTATTTAAAAAAAGCAGTTATTGAAAATTCGTACTCAACAATTCGGTTGGATAAGACACACACACGATCTACGATTAATCTATTGGATGATATCAAATATACATTTACTTACCTCGTAATGTGTCCGATGAAATTGTTCAATATAGTATATAATAAAAATTATAATACACATAATCCAAATGCTATAAACAATAATAATGTAACTCATAAATATTGTCATTGTTGAGTCTGGAAGGAAACGTGTGATTTATTAATAAAAAAATAACCATTAATATATTGGTATTGGGATTTTTTCGAAAAAGACCCAATGGACAAGATATGATTGACAAGATGCTTTATAGTGAAACAAAAACACAGAGGAAAAAAAATAAATAAACGAAGCCTCGGATTCCGGCAAACAAGGAGTGTTAACACCGAGTGCATTCCATGAAATTGTAACGTGAGGTGTACCTGTTGCTGAAGCCACTGTCATTTTATTCAGATCAGTTAAAGGTAATAATCAAGAATTAAAAGTAAACCACGAGAAACTATGACGACAGAAGCAAAGTAGAAATTAATACAACGAGTAATAATGTGAAACGTGATATCCAAAGTAATGCAGTTTCAGTGGGTTTGCTGTTTTGAATAGTTGAGCATATGTTTTGAAAAATTACATATAAAATAGATAAAATAACTGTAATTGTATGCTTACTTGAAATTACCGTAGTAATAATGCTGTAAAATTTTAATTCCAATTGAATTGCCGTGTATAGGATCGCCAGCACCATGCTAACGCCTTCGGCTCTTGTGGTCCGCGCCACTACTTTGCATATAAATACATAATATATTGCTATTTCGCGAATGATATGTGGAAAACTTTCTTCTGCGCCTATTTTTAAAACAAGTAAGAAAATTTACAAGATTTTTTAGATCTATTCTACACGTATAATGAAATCGTAACTGATCGAAATCTGTTTATAATTGTTTAGAACAAATATCACAGGGGGTATTTATTAACGCAATAGATCATATAAATATGATTTTTGCCTGTTTATCTGTTCAATTTTTTAATCTATTTGGATGCGGTTTTCACTGATGTATTGTTGCAACCTTGGAATAAAATATTGCGTTAGTTTTATTCAGAAATAACAATGATACGATTTAAAGAAAATATATCTAACTATTTATTGAAAAGTTATCGTCAAATTGATTTGATTGTCACTTTGGTTAACTATAATCTTTAAAACCGTATGATGAAAGGTTAGGATATGATTTTGTTGGATAGAAGAATATGTTATAGGTTAGGTTACACAAAAATCTACCACCGGTTCGGTACCACCTTTAGAAGAACCAGCGAAAGAAACTCAGCAATATTTTTAAATAACATTTTTTATAACTACTCATAGTATAATTTCATACAATAATAATGAATATGTTTTCATTATTTGTAACAGCCTCGATGAGGTCGTCTTAACCCCAAGGTGTGCAATCAAGTAAGATGTCATTAGTGTTGTAATATCCTTTAGCGCACAAATGCTCTTTAACAATACCGGTTAACATTTTAAATATTATTGCTAAGAATCCTTCGTAATCTGTTCCTTAACTCGGTAGCTACGATGACACGAAAAAACAATCAAGCATATCCGTGAAACTTGTAACAGCTATCAGCTTTACTATGTTGGGTGTGTGTGTGTGTGTGTGTGTGTGTGTGTGTGTTGAGTGTGTTTTAAGCAAATAGTGTTATTACCAAGTTTCCTTTGAGATACGTGATTCCTTTCATCGCCGCCAGTCCTGGCGTCGTCGAAAAGCAGAGTCTTCAAACTATCATTTATTGCGATCAGAGTAATATTCACTCGTAGCGCAAAGAAACTTATCTGCAGTTGCAGCAATATCACAATATAGATATTCAGCAGATAAAATACCATTTCTTTCATTATCAATGCTAGAATAATTTTAAAATAATTTAAAATATAAAAAAGATTGTCGTTTCTTTATTAAAATATATAATTTGTACCCGAAATATTTTAATTGTGTATTGATAATTCCATAACACTAAATTTAATTGAAAAGATTACATTTTTCTTAATTTACCCAATTTTTTATGTCATTCGTTTCAACCGTTTATTATTATGTCAAATACTCGGATGTATCAAATAAAGTTAATAAATAGAAATTTTAACAAAAAGAAAAACCGACTTAAAATAAAACACTATTTTAAAACAAATGAATATGCACTAAAAAGTAATAAAAATAATTGCGTATTCAACATATTTTTAGAGTACTCCTAAGTAAAATGAAATGAATAATTTTAGACTACTTAAAAGTCGATTTACGATTATATAACGTAGTGATAATAATTGCTATATTTAGAGTCGGTGTCAGCCAAGAAAACCCTACAGTATATCTATCAAAAAACAATACGAGAATACTTTAACAAATATGTTTTTTACAAATTATTTAATATGGATAGATTAAGCGTTCCGTTTATATGAGTCAGAAACTACTTCGAGGATAATTTCAAAGGAAACTTGCGAATAAAGTAAAAATAGACTTTCGAAAATGCGGCTTTAATACGTCATGCGGTATAAACTACAAGGATCCCTCAAAAGAGCTGTAATCGACCACAGTGAAAAAAATTTGAAAAAGAGCTAATATATGTCGTACATCATATGACATCACATACACAAAATTTGATTAAAGATAGTAAGAAATTCTGCCCCACATCGCACCCTAACTGCGAGCCGTATAGGAGTTCCATCACTACATAGTATAAAACAAAGTCGCTTTCTCTGTCCCTATAGCATTAAATCTACGCAACGGATTTTGATGCGGTTGTTTTTAAAAGATAGTGTGATTCAAGGGGAAGGTTTGTGTATATAATACATGAAGAATATAGTAAAGAAACACTGATAATTTTAGAAGTTTGCGATGTGATGTCTTAAATAAACAAATTCTGTAGTATATTTAGTATCAGTATTGCACCCGTGCGAAGCTGGGGTGGGTAGCTAGTTGATTATAATATTCGACTATGATAATTACATAAACATAATCACATTACGGAAGGTGACTCAAATATCCAAATAACCTATAAATAAAAGATTCGACTGAGTATCGCTAACGTGCTCCTCAGAATTGTTCCGTTCCCTTCCGTTCCGTTACTTTGTCATGGATCCTATGCTCAGAACCTTACCAAACTTTCACCAAACTACTCTTAAAGTATATATTTTATAATAAAAAAAGAGTCATCAAAATTGGTTAACGTGATTTTCAGTTATTCACCTATTTGTCGCGCATATACATAATGCAAATTTAAGACTTATGTCGTTTTCATACGGATACCATCATCGGAAAAAAATAAAATTAAAATGGGACCCCACGGGAAGCATTACCTTCCAAACAAAAAAAAAAATATCAAAATCTCCTCCTTTTTGAAGTCGGTTGAAAAAGATTTATGGATCAATACCTGCATCGAGGATTACTTGTATTTGCCACAAACTGATCAAGAAATGTATCACTCGAAAGAAAAAATATCCTGCGATTGCAATAAAAATTTTGTAATTCGATTTTATTAATATTTTCTTCTTCAAAATATTTTGTAATTTTGCATCAATCTGCATTCAATCGCATAAAAATATTTTATATTATTTATATAAAATATTTTTATGCGATTGAAAAACCAAAATCGATTTCATTTATTAGTCTGACGCTATTAAGTTTTATACATTTGTTATTAATTCTTTTGTCTCACATACCCCCAGAGCTCGCATTAAGTCTTAATGGGAATGGTACAGGCCGAGGTAAGTGCAACACGAGGCACAAGACAACCAAAACGTCTTTTTTAAAATAGCAATAGTAGCATCATATTGAGCGTGCTTCAGATAATGTTTTTGGCTAAACAATAAACATTCATTGTCCATATGGTTTGACGAATGGTTGAATAATAATGAATAAAAAAAATAGTATCATATAAATATTACCTGATTGAGCTTTTTGAAGTCATTGTCCATACTAGTCATTCTCGCCGGAGCAGTGAATACTCCTATCATAGTCTGTGCAGAGAGTACAGTTACCACACATAATTTAATTAATTTATCTGCTATAAGACCCTTAGAGACAATCATCATAGAAAATTCGGCAATGCACGTTAAACAGAAAAGCCCTAGAATAACAAATATAAACATCGTTAAAGTTAAGGATTCCATGATTCTGCACCAATTATTAGCATTAATAGAGAGGCCAATACCGTTTATTATCATAAAAACTCTTCCCAATATTACCAAAGGGCGCGAGACTTGGAATTCCGGCGCATACTTGACGGGAGCGATGCCTACCGGGCGCGAGATCTTCAGCAACAACCCCATCGCGCCGCGGTCCATTGCTGCAGTACTGGACAGCTTTCGCGCAACAAACTAATGTAGTTCTCACTTTCAAAGTCGTAACAACAAAATGAACGAGACGCACATCATTATCGGAAGTAAATATCGTTAGCGTCCCAACTTATGACGTCAGTCATAGATAAATAGAGTTATTCCATACGCTCAATATTTTATCACTAATGGATATGTCTTTATATGTAGAATTATATACTATATGTCTTTATAAGCGATTTTCTTGTTGTTTTTTTTATAGCTATTAAGCAACAAATGTGTAACCGATAACTAGTATCGGCCGCGTTCTTCCTTGCTAGCTTTTATTGGCTGCTCGTCGGGTAAAGGAATAAAAAACAACATCCCACGTTGTAGTTTAAACTCGCTTCCTAACTAATTTCATCGAATGCGGTGCAGTCCTTTGACCGTGAAAGAACAGCAGACAGACAGACAGGTTTTAGCATTAATTATAGTGTTCGTTTAATGTTTTCAAAAGCATTAATATTCAATATATCTGATTTTAGAGTTGTGATATGAATATAATTATAGGCATCTGAACGCAGGTATATACTTTATTTCAGTCAATTTATTTAAATGTCTCTTTAATAAGAATAATTTAACTGCTTTTATAACAATATTTTTACTAAAAATAGATATAGTAGACCTACCCACATTCTACGCGGCGTCTATTTATTCTATTATATATTTTATTCTATTTATTCTATTATATATGAGTCATTCTCATATTATTTCTTGTCAATGGACCACTGTCATACGTGATGATAAGCACTGATTTGGTCTCGGAGAGAACGTGAAGGCTCTGAAGGATTTGTCACGTAAGGAGTACGAGGCAGGCAGGCAGTTTCATTTTAGTATTCAAGATACAAGTTAATTAATTTTGAGGTAAGAATTACAAGATGCGTCCGTGGTATCCCAAGAACGGAGTATTGCCTCGCAATGGAAGTGGTAGTAGGATAGGGGAATATCTATTCTCAGCCCTTTCACTTCCACCCTCGTGTGATCGGATTTTGAAGAGACCACCCGACCACTCGCCGGTAATCCTTTGGAAACTTACCCACAGAAAATTATTGCTAAATAATAACCCGTATTTTCTTAGTTTTATTTATTTTTCCCAAGCGATGTTGGGTTTTTCAATCCTTATTGTATTACACAACAAAAACGATCAAAAATAAATCAGACCACAAATCTGCGTGATTATTTTTATTTAACATTCGAAAAACAAGTGACAAACGTATTATACATCAAATTATAATTCAGAAATTAGCTTAATTATTATCAGGTAACAACATTTACTGGATGCAGGATAAGGAGAAGAAACGTTCTTCAAAACTTTGGATATATTTATGTTTTCACTTGAAGGAATTGCAATAACACGATCGTGTACGAGATAAAGACGCTGAGGATAGTCAGCGGCAGCGACGAGTTGACGGCGAACAGGCGCCAGACGGTGAACTTCACCGGACGAAGTTCCAGGAATTTTATTCCATCCAAAATCTTCTGCCGTAATGCAGCACCTGTAAGTTAAAGCGTATTTGTGATATAACGATTTTTTAAATCTATCTGCGAAATATAATATATTTTAAATTTGAATAAAACTCTTGGACCAATATCTTCGAAGGTTCGAACAGCTTCAGAACTACAAATAACTTAATCAGCTATGTATGAGAATAATACACCTACAAAATCAGAGCTGTTGCCCAAAATTGCTTAAGAAATAAGAAATTGATATCTAAGAATCTTACTGTGGCATATTCTGAGTTGTTTCGTCAAATTATGTTTTATCTTTTCTGTTTCTGCGCTGGCTAACTCTCCAAACAAAGCCGGAAGTAAAGATAGGAATATATTCATAAATAATTCCAACACAATAATAATCTTGCCCTGTTAAAAAAAAAAACTAAATATTATTTTTACTAAACTTTGTATATCACAGTTTAATGTTATTGTTCTGGACATGAATTGTCTATCAAGACATAATGTCCTATAATGAGGCATGTGTAGTTATAGATTTTAGCTATTGTAAATAAATATCTGTTCTACAAAAAGTAATCTTAACCACAAAATAAAATTTTAAAATTAAATCTCTTTAACAGTCGAAGATTCAATAAAAATCTATCAAATTATACTCTATTTAAGTAGGCTTTTGAATTGTCATTTAATAACTATTTTAGGCGAAGTTAGCCGTTTCGGAAATTAGCTTCTACCGAGAAGATACGGTAAAAAACTCAGTAGTTTTTAACATTTAAAAATACAGTCATTTTAGTTAATTACAATACTTAAATTACATACATATATAATGTATGTAATTTATCCAAAATCAACAAGTGTTCATTTCACGCTTTTTAATCATCTGCATAATCTTGCACTGAATATTCTGTCTGTCTTTACTAATGTTTATTGTACAAATCATTTAAATTTATGAAACGGCAAAGTTAAATATTTCTGTAGAATTAGTAAAGAAACGGATACCTAGCCAAGAAGGATTTATTGACTTTGCGAAGTCGAAAACTTGGCGTTATAAGTTTATCCTTACTTCTTGTGCACATACAATGATTATCACAGATTTTATCAACGTGATCAATGTTACTCGTTGTTGTCAAGGTGTCTGAGGTGTCCCAACTCGTTCAACAGTTTACAATCTCGCGAGATTATGTAACGTTGTCACCAAGTTTGCACTGACATATATATTTCTATACTTACTCGCGTTTGCAGTACGTTCCGACTAATAAGATTGGTAAAAAGTAGTAAAACTGTAAAATAAAATGGCAAGTTGAACATTACTGAAAAACGTTAATAACTATAAACACTTAAATAATATAAATATGTGCTATGAATAAATTAAGAGTGTAGGAGTTCCTGCAAGTGACAGTTTTACAGGACAGAAAAATATGACTAAGAATTTATTTATTTATTTATTTAGGGACAACCAACAGAAGTTACAACATTAGTATTTGCATAAAAGATGTTCTTAGACTAAGAATTAATTGCACTTCCAATTACAGGTTATCACAGCATGCATGAATAATTGAGATACAAAAAAAAAGTAAATATGATTAAGTAACAATAGACATCAAAATTATTAATTAAATATAAAATAATAATATGTACCTACTTCAATGTTAATTTTATAATAATTCAAATTTAAATAGTTGCATATCGTAGTCAATTGCATAAACATTAATTTATTCTAACTTAATTTAATTTAATTTAATTTGAGGTTTGTCAAGCAATAGTGAATAAATGTGTCTTTAATTTGTTTTTAAATGCCCCTAGGTTGTCGTGAAATAGGTCTAAGCCATTTATTTCTTTCGATAAATTATTGTAAAGTATGCTCACTCTTGGTATTGGCGAATTTTTTCCAGCTCTTGTTTTGTGTCGGAGTATTTGGAACAAGTTACAACCAAAGCGAGGGATTCTTCTCGGTACCGTGAAACAAAATTTGTTCTATATTTCTGGACAGTCGATATTATTGTTGAAAAGTTTGTGCAAAAAACACATGTTTAGATAGGATCTTCTGTTTTCAAGCGTTTGCATGTTAAAGTACTTAAGCCTTTCGCTGTAGGTATTAAAAGAGTTATTTTTGGTTTTGTACGCCAAATGCCTTACAAATCTTTTTTGTATCTTTTCGATTCTTGTTTTTTGTGTTATATTGGTTGGACACCAAACTATGGAGCAATATTCTAACTTGCTGCGAACATAGCAGTCATAAAGTCTGATTACTGTACTCGTCTTTCGAAATTCTTTGCTACAGCGTATAATAAAACCAAGACTCTTATTGGCTGATTCGACTATTTTATCGACGTGTTTATTAAAATTTAATTTCGTATCTATTGTGACACCCAAGTCTTCAATGTTCTGAACCTCCTGCAGTTCTATACCTTGTATGTAGTATTTAGATAGATTATCAATAGGTTGTGATTCACTTTATCGAAGGCCTTTGAAAAATCCGTATATATAATGTCATTCTGGTGGCCCCTGTCCAGGTTTTCAGAAATATCTGTCACATACATCATGAGATTTGTATTTGTAGATCGTTTAGTAATAAATCCATATTGCTTGTTACTTAGGTAATCTTTAGCGTAGTTGTAAATTATAGGATAAACCAGAGATTCAAATACCTTAGACAGAGTACACAAAATTGAAATAGGTCTGTAGTTTTTAATATGTTCGAGTTTCCCTGATTTATATATTGGCACAATTCTTGCTTCCTTCCACCTTGTAGGAAATTCCCCAGACGATAAGGATTTGTTATAAATTAACATTAGTGGAAATGATAAAGTGGATGCACAATTCAAGAGAAAAAGAGGTGGAATATTGTCTGGCCCCGCAGCTTTGTTAACATCAAGTCTTTTTAGCTTTTTATAAATCTCAGTTTGTGTTAGCTTAAACGTACGTATTCCATTTTGGTTCATTTTATAAGGACAATGACCAATACCATTTAACGAGTCTCTCTCGTATACTGAGGAGAAATTGTATGCAAAATAATTGCAAATAGATTGGGGGTCATTAGATTTTTCGTCGCCGAGAAACATAGTTGAGGGATAAGGATTCTTGCGCTGGCGAAAATTTTTTAAATGAGTCCAAAAGTATCTAGGATTTTTTCCGATTTCATTCTCTATTTTAGTTATATAGTTGTGGTAGCACTGAGATAACAATTTTAGGCAGTCGGATCTAAGATATTCGAATTCAATTTTATCCAAGGGATTCGCATATTTTTTGAGTTTAACGTGGTATTTGTGTTTTAACTTCAATAGCTGTAAAAGTTCTTTAGAAAACCATTTAGGAGAGTCTCGTTTACTGTTTATTTTTTGGGGTACGAATTTTACTATATTTTTTTGTAATATGGCGTAAAAACGATTCAGCATGTCGTTAACATTACTACAGGTAGAAAATTCAACAAGCCATGATATTTTGTCAAGTTCATTAATAATTTTGTTGTAGTCGGCCTTATAGAAGTTAAATTTATTTACATTTTCATTAATGTTTTTTGTTTTTTTAGGTAATTGAATATTAATTAATATCAAGTGGTGGGTGTAAAACATCTATTGTCTTTTTTAAAGGATTGTAACTATTCGTCTTGACTACATAGTACTAAATCTAGAATTTTATTTTTGGAATTATGTATTAGGTTACATTGGTTAAAATTATTCAATGATATAAAATCAATTAAGAAGCTCTTGATATGACAATTGTTATAGTTGTCGGGTATAGCAAAAGAATCTTCTTTAGAAACATTCCAATAAACATCGCTTAGGTTAAAATCCCCAACAATAAGTGTGCATTCATGACTGTGACAGTAATCCTGCAAAACTTTGTTTGTATTTTTTGTGAATGCGTCCAGCAACTCACGTTTAATAGGTGGTGGTAAATATACTGCACAGATATTAATAATTACTGGCTTTAAATCTACGGTTAACCAAATATCTTCACAGTCACTTTCCCATTCAAGTATCCTTTGTGACGTGAACATCTTAGATATAGCTATTAAGACACCTCCACCTGTCTTTTTATGTTTGCTTAGGGCAGAGCTTTCGCGGTCACGTCTGTATACGATGTAATTGTCATCAAAAAGTTCCCCCGTGAATAGACTGCTATTTAACCATGTTTCAGTAAATATTATAATATCATAATTTATCGCTAGTATTTCTTGACGTACCTCATTAATACTTAACCTTAAACCTCTAACATTTTGGTAATAAATTGAAATAGAATCGAATTTTAATAGATAAATTATTATAAACATGTCTTTAATACAGTGTGTTGCATATACAAAAGGGCACTTAAATCAATGTGGACAGTGTTTCAATGTTCCTTATGAATTTGTATTCGGATGTTTCAGTTTTCCGCATGTAGATATTGCCTCCTCTGACCCAAACAAATCGGTACTTTAATTCTTTGGCTTTTAACCGTGCTGCTGCATGGAGAGATTTCTGCGTCGGAGAGAGATGCTCAACCACGTAGATTGGCTTCGGATCGCCTCGTATTCCAATATGGTTGGTATTCATTTTTTCGGAGTTGTTTTTCGCTTTTTTGTTGAAGTTAATAGATGCTGCTAGGAACTCATCCCGGATTCTTGGACTGCTAAACTTAATTAAAATAGAACGTGGCCTCGGACTGTTATTCTGAAGCTTTGCGACTCTCGTGCAGTAGTGTATATCGGACTCATTCAATTTATAGTTTGTGGTTATTGCTATTTGCTTTACAAGAGTCATCAGGTTTTCATTCTTGTGCTCAGGTACGCAGTGGATTTCTACATTCATCGAGCGTGAATGTTGTTCTATCTTTACCAAACGTGCTCCTAATTCATTCACCGATGTTTGTAAATTCTTGCACTCGGTCTCCAATGTCTGAATAACCTTTTCCTTCGCTGATATTTCCTTCTTTAAGTCTTCGTATTGTTGTTCTATAAAGTTCATCGAGTCTGTAACTTGCACCAATTGATCTAGCACTTCTTTAGTTTTAATGTTCAGTTGAGACATTATATTAGTTTTAAAATTTTCTAAAGTATTGACTAGTTCTTCCCTAATAGCTCTGCGAACATCAGCAAGTGTCAGGGAGTGTGATTCGCCATCATTTGAATCATGTGTTTCCTGTTTTCGTCTAAGGGTGATATTATTTTGAAGTTCTTGATTATTATCTGGGAAAGATCTCACGGGTGTGCTGGTGTTATCAGTTCCAGGACGAGGTCTATTACATGATGGGCAGAGCCATGTAGATTTGAAATCTTCAGATAAATTTTTATACAGTGTAGTAGTAATAACCGTTACGCAGGTATAGTGGTACCTCTTCTTACACAGTTGGCATTTTAAGATTTCATTTGAATTTGTTAGGCGGTTACAACACTCGAACTTATTTTTATTAAGTGCATTTTTTGCTTGATCGGCCATAGTTTATTTTTATAGTTGTACCGAAAAGAAAAACAAAAAAAAATACCTTTATAAACATGGGTTTGATGAGGCGCGATCCGTGATCTATTACATGTGAATTCTATGCTTCATAACAAGACGCCAGCGTTCGCTGATTATGTTTCGTCAAATAGTTACTCATATATTGGCTGTTATGCGAATTGATAAGAATGCCTTTTGTTTGTTGCTTTGCAATGATATTGTTTTATTTTTACACTACCGGCACTTAAACACTATTAAGGAAGATTGAAATTTTATAAATTTATTGCTTCATTGTAGCGGTTCGTTACTGTCTGTTATTGTTTATATGTTTTATTGCACTTCACAAATACATGTTAGTGATTATATACAGTCACTTATTTTGTTTTGGTATCACTAGATCTTGAGTTCAGTTATAAGTTTTCACTTTTATCACTAATTTATCGATAATTTGTGTAATTGATGACGAGACAACATTTACCACAGAGTGTCCTTTTGCAATTTACACATTTAGTTAGACTATCACAACTTTTTCCTCTTTTAAATAATTTAAATAGAATATTTTAGCAGGAGCAAGTGTATCCGTGACGTATGACGTGACCTGCTGTGTTATTCTTTACGAAGTCACTCGTTGAATAAGAAGGGACTTCCGTTGATAAGCTATTATGATGCGTGTTTTAATTAAATGTCAGAAATCGAGTCATTACTAAACCAAGTTATTGATTTTTAAAAACGTCCATAGATGGTGGCATTCACTTTCCATCAGGTGAGCCTGAAGTATATATAGTGACGCATAACACTTTTTAGCATTACACGAATTCATTCTGCAGGTTTTAATTCGATAAAATTGGATAAAAGCTATCTTCCTTACCAAAAATTTCGGGCCGATATTCTTGTTGTTATCTAATATGTTTTTATAAGCGCTCAAATGATCGACTAGAGCGTTGGCAAGCTTCGCGTCGTGTTCTTCATTGCCGCTGTGTGATACAACAGAAAAACTATCCATTGTTCTCCTTAATAACCTCATACGAATCCACAATATTTCGAACATTAAGATGGCGGTGATATGACTCAAATTTAGCGACGTTAACATTAGTAGAAAGCCCCAAATCAGACGGTTGACAAACTCATTTGGAAAAGTGATTAATAATGTTGTCCGTACGATACGAAATAAAATAACAAATGTGAACATGACAAATGAAAAGAGAACTTTAAAATTTTCTTCTTCGACAAACGTTGAGTTATGTATTTTGCCTATTCCTTCTATGTAATCGAAAAAATATTCGCCGTCGGTTAGAACTGATACTAAATTTGTGAAAATAAAAGGTACAAGGTTTAAGATAAGCGGCATATTTAGGTAATTTTGCTTTAATAATAAATACATATGCTTACATAAATACGTTAGTATGATTGCAAAAGTAAAACAATAGATCTTAGCGATAACAGTAAAGGCTAAACACTTGTGAACTTTCGAATATAATCCAAAAAGCAGACGAGTGTACATGATTATATTTATCATAGTGTAATGTTTCTCCGGCAACGTGTCAGAGATTTGAATATCCATTGTGGGAAAACCTCTCGGACCACTAGTTCTGATACGACAATGTTAATAATGACAAAACCGGCCCTTTTATTGTCATGAATATCTATCAACACAATTTATTGTTCATTTCAACTGTCAATATCATACAACCAACTTCACGACATTATATTATTTATATTATATGCCCATGTATTTTTATAAAAATTAACTCTTTAACTATTATTTTTTTTTTTTATTTATTTATTTCTTTAAATATTATTATTTTTTTCTTTATTAACTATTTTTAATTCTCATGGATAATCATCCATGAGAATTAAAGAGTACAAATAGAATACAAAAAAGAGTTAATTAAATTGAGTACAAATTATATCCGCGTGGAATGGTGGAAAGACTGCCAGTAGTGTTATACTTCAGTGTTTGTCTGTAATGACGCAATAACTTAATTTGATTCAATCTTTCAGGCGATGATTAATATTATAAACTTTATATACAAATAACACTGAAAGTTACACTTACTTAAATTAATATTTAAAATTAAAGTAGTTTCGTATAAAAAATAAAGCAATCTATTCGATGGATGAATGCTATATGTAGATAGGTACTAGTTAATTATTAAAATATTACATTTGAATACATTTACAAATAGCATAAGTGTTAAACTGATTACTTTTACAAAAATAAACGCGATTGGTAGTGATGGAATAACAGATTTGGAAAATCATGTTTTTAAAACTTTATTAATGTTTACGCAAGCAAGCTATGAATATTAGGATCTGAAAACAAAATAAAATATAAACTAATTATAAATTCGCTTGCAAGTTAGCAGGTTCACCTGCGACTTGACCCACGCGAAATTTATAAAATTTTACCGATATTTTAATGTGCAATAAGATAGTAAACACGAATCCATCCTGTTTAGGGCCTTGAGGGATATAATGAAAAAATACGTAGCCTAGTCCTTCATTGGGACTCAAACTATTTCCATTCCCAATTTTATCTAATCCCTCGGCTAAAATACCCAGGTAACAGACAGAGTTATTTTAACAAGTATAATATACATTAAAGATAGTAACATGAAATACTAAAATCCTTCTAATATTATAAATGCGAAAGCTAGTGAGGATGGCTGTATAGATCTTCGTTACTCTTTCACACAAAAACTATTGAACTATTTACTATGTCATTCGGTTCATTCATTATTAAAAGTTTTACTCGATTTTTAGCAGAGTGTACCATTAGCAGAACACTATCAACTCTTGACGCTTTTTTAAGCTTTTTCTTAAATTGAAGAAATCATTCATATTGGTGCAAATTATATATTTTTTTCTATTTGGCGCACTTGTGTCATCAGCTATATTAATAAGAAATAAAATATTAAAATATATAATACTTAATTATCACATTCAAGGCGTTATTAGCATAGAAATAAATTCAGACTACCTCATCATAAGCTACAAAATTTATCACGAATAGGTAGGGTACTCCTAATAAATAATTTAAAATGACAATGATAACGTGATGTTTACTTCATTTACCTCACTATTTATGTATACAGTATTCAATATAAATAAAATTTTATACGCACAATAAAACAAAATTGCATTAAATTTTTGTCATTAAAAGCAAATCAATTCGAATTCGTTGGGTATAATATTACTTGATTTTCCTAGTTTTAGTGCCATGCGCTATTATACCTTCGGGCTACAGCTGAATTCTGAGTCTTCTCGTCACGCCACGTCACGCAAAATTCCTCACGTCAGAATTGTGCTGTTCGGAGCTAGGCACTACTTTTCTTTCCTATATGGGGTAAAAATTGGAACATTCCTTTGTACCACCGTTTACATCAGGTATGATATCTGTCCCCCTTGTCATGGTAACCTATCCATTATCTGGCTGCTTGTAAACTGCAATTATCCGCAAATCTAGGCATGCCTTTATAGGATCTTTCTTTCTTTTCCCAGGAACAATGCAATTAGTTGGTTATTGAATCTATGTGTATCACCTAAATATAGTAAATTCTGGTGTTTCACAATGCTGAGTTCAATCAATGACCTGATGCAAATCAACATTCACTGCTATATGTACGATAGTACCATAGACACTGTATACACCGGCCGAGCATATATTACGGAACAAAGTTGTGTCTGAAATCAAGTCTTTGTAAAGACAGTCTCGTACTAATTTCTTTTTTTAAAATTATTTATGTCATGTTTCATGATACACACATAGTGTATTGCCCATCGGTAAAAAATTTTGTCAATCGATATATAGAATAACTATTTTAGTATTATATTCAGTTGCACTGTAATTATAGTTTTTCCTGATACATTCTAATAACTACTATTTGCTTAGTGGTTGAAATCTATCATCAACATTATTCAATACAAAGTATTTTAGTACAACTCAATTAATGGTAGTTATTTGCCCTAAATTAAAAACACAAGGATATTTTAATTATAATTAAAAGAATAACCATTTTCACGGATTTTAAGGTTTCGCTTGATTGAATTGCAAAACCACAATCGTGTATGAGATAAAAACGCTGAGGATAGTCAGCAGTAGCGACGAGTTGACGGCGAACAGGCGCCAGACGGTGAACTTCACTGGACGAAATTCCAGGAATTTTATTCCATCCAAAATTGTATTCCGTAGTTCATAGTCTGAAAAAGGAAGTGAATTTGTAATATCATGGACTTCAGAATTTACAACCTTTATCTTTTCCACATAAACGTTGGATTCAAGTGAAAGTCATATATTTTTTTCTGAACCGTTTTTCAAGACCTAGCTGCTTTTTGTATTTACAAACTTGATGATTAAAATATCGTTTGCGCCTTAACAAACTTACTGTTGCATATCCTAGAATGATTGGCCAGTATATTTTTTATCTTTTTCGCTTCTGCGCTGGCTAACTCTCCAAATGCAGTCGGAATACAAAATAAAAAGATATTAAGTACTAATTCAGTTGTCATATTAATGGATGCCTGTAAATAAAACATGTTTTGAATAGCTGATAACGAAACTGTAGTGATTTTAGCAGTATTTGAGGATTTTGCCGTATCGAGTGAAAATATACTGTCAGGAGATGGCCAATACTTACTTGAAATTGTGAACCCTTACTAATAAAGTCTGCGAAAATTAGCAAAACTAAGAAACAAATCGGCAAGTGTAACAACATCTGAAAAGTTCAAATTTTACTCAATTATATTGACAAATATTAAAATACCGAAAAGTAAATATTAAGCACAAGATTAATATATTAATTAATGTAAAAATCAAAGATTTCAATGTGCAAGTATTAAAACGGATTAAATTTCAGTATCCAAACGGATACATGTAACGTGTGAATATGACCTGTGCTTATCCGGACTATTTGACTCCATAACCATTAATATTCGACTACATAATATGCTAACTGATATCTGTATACGATAACTGTCGCCATCCCCTTACCAATAATTTCGCTGCGTGGCCGATATTTTTCTTATTATCTAATATATTTTTATAAGTTACCAAATGCTCCTTTAAGATCGTAGTGACCACAGAAACTTGTTCTACGTTGTCAACACATGATGTGCTAGAAAAACTTTCCATTCTTTTTCGCAGCGATTTTAGACGAATCCACAATATTTCAAACATTAGGATCCGGGTCATGTGACTTAGATGTATTGATAGTAGCATTAGGAATTCGAATTCAAGCTGTCTTCCGTAATAATCGTTATTCAAAATCAATAATTTGACTACACGAGCAATGCGATACAAAATAATTAAAATAAAGAAAACAAAAGAAAAATGTGCTTCAAATTTTTCATCTCTACCAAATCCCAAATGATCAACTTTGTCAAAACCTTTTAAGTATTCGAAGAAATATTCGCCGTCGGTCAGAACTGATACTAAGATCGAGAAATTAAAAATAAACATCTTTGTGAGAAATGGTATGTAGAAGTTTTCTTGCTTTAACTGAAAATATCGATCCTTACAGAGATATGTTGCAATGATTGCAAAAGTGACGCAATAGATCTTGGCAACAACAGTAAAAGCTAGACTGTTGTGGACTTTCGAATACAATCCAAAAAGCAGACGAGTATACATGTTTATATACATCATAGGATTATGTTTCTTGGGCAACGTATGAGAGACTTGAATGTCCATTATGGAAAAAACCATTCAGACTAGTAGTTCCGACGCGACAATTTTAATAATGATAAAAACAGGCGCTTTTTGTGGACATGAATATTTTCAATATAATTTACTATTCATTTTAACCATCTCCATTATAGAAACTAGCATAACTTACTTTAATAAGGTTTTAAATTTGGAAACTTGTTTTTTTTTTAATAGTACTATATCTTTTTACAAGAAAATCCTCCGATTACTAAAATCCTAAAAGTTTATTAACGCACAAATTACAAAAACGATTATTAAAAGATTGTAGACAAATGACTAAGAATTGATTTGTTAAGTCTATTTTATTAGAAACAATTAATTTGATACGGCGGGGCACACTTTTCTTAGATTAGATTGTTAAATTTTTAATTTAAAACATGTTAGTGAGGGCATTTACTTTGATACTTTTGTATATCTGACAAAAGACTAATAATTTTTTTAATTGCTATAATTTTACCGACTGAGATGGCCAAGTAGTTAGAGCGTGTGCATCTTAACCGATTATTTCGGTCAAACCCAGGCAATCACCTATAGCAACTATATATATGTGCTTAATTTGTGTTTATAATCTATCTCGTGCTCGGCGGCGAAGGAAAACATCGTGAAGAAACGTGCGTGTGTCTAATTTCATCGAAATTCTGCCACATGTGCATTCCACCAACCCGCAATGTAGCAGCGATTTGGAATATGTTCCAAACCCTCTCCTTAATGGAAGAGGAGGCCTTAACCCAGCAGTAGGAAATTTACGGGCCGTTACTTCACTTTTACTTTATACACCGACTGAACACTTAGTGATACGAATTCAACATACAGACGATTGTTTCATGCCAAGAAACAATGCTTGTATATTTCTATTCAATAAGTAATTTTTTTATCTTGTTGGAAAGCCTTCCTCGCTGGAAAGTTCCAAACCTTCTCCTTAAAAGGAGAGGATGCTCTAGCCCAGCAATGGGAAAATTTCAGGCTGTTAATGTAATAAATGTAATGTAAAACCGCGGTACGCGTTTCCCTAGAACGAACTCTGGTACACCGGATACTTATTAAAAAAACCAGGATCGCTTTCACGTGTTACCGTGGATGTTCAAAACTCAGGGTTAATGTTCGACAGTGTAATTACCACTTAAATCAAGTAAGTAATGTATTAACTATTTACTTTCTTTCACTTCTAATTAGTAAATTTCACTAATACCTAATATCTACGACTTCTTTACATAGTATAAAGCAAAGTCACTTTTTCTGTCCCTATTTTCCTTTGTACGCTTAAATCTTTAAAACTACGCAACTGACTTTGTTGCGGTTTTTTTTTTCGAGATGAAGGTTTTTGAATATAATACATAGACAATATAGTTACTTGGTGGTAGGGCTTAGTGCAAGCCCGTCTGGGTAGGTACCACCCACTCATCAGTTATTCTACCGTCAAATAACAGTACTCAGTATTGTTGTGTTCCGGTCTGAAGGGTGAGTGAGCCAGTGTAACTACGATCACAAGGGACATGACATCTTAGTTCCCAAGTTTGGTGGCATATTGACGATGTAAGGAATTGTAATATTTCTTACAGTGTCATTGTCTATGGGTGATGGTGACCACTTACCATTAGGTGGCCCATATGCTCGTCCGCCAAACTTTATACAAAAAAAAGTAACACTGATAATTTTAAAAGTTTCTAATGTAATGTCGTAAACTTATAATTTTTTTTTGTGCTTACATTACATACATAACCCTAATGGATAGAACAAAATATGCCTTTATTACCAATGTATTTTTACAAACGATTTGAAGTAACGACACGGCAAAGTTAAAAATTTCTGCGGAATTTTATTATAAAAACGGATACCTTGCCACAAGAAAGATTTATTGACTTTGTGAGTCGGAAACTTGGCGTTATAAGCTTATCCTTACTTTTAGTGCATATACAATGATTATCGCTGATTTTATTAAAGTGATCAATGTCACTGTGAATATACATGATATTGTAAATATATTGCGACGCAACAGTGAGTATTCCTACTTTGTTAAAAACATCCCGAAGAGAGTCTCTAGCTCCGAGATTATAAATAGACCGGATTGCTCTCTTTTGTAAAATTTGAGTAGAATTTTTAGAAAAAACTTAGTTTAGTGTCTACTAATACATATCTTTTAACGATGTTATAGATTTTTATGAATTAAAAAACAGTAATAAAACAACGTAGAATGTAAAAAAATACATTTTATTTTTTATTTTCTCTGAATAACATTACCTTTCAATAATTATTTAATTTTTTTTTAAAACACAAACATTCATCCAAATTTATAATAGCTCTGGTCACATTGTTCAATCCAAACATATGAACATCTTCGTATAGAGTTCAATAATGAAAATTCAAGTCAATGACTGTGTGCATATTTCTTCCGTCGATTTTTTGTAAACTGTATTAGTAACAGGCTGTAAGTAGTTACAAAACTAATGGTCTAAAATATATAAAAAATATTGTTAATATATATGTAGAAAATAAATATTTTTAAAACATTTAATGATTAACTTAAAAACATTTTTAATGATTTTTTTTGGAATTCAACATTTGTTATCTATATCATATATTTGATGCGGTTTTTTTTTAATTGATGGAGTGATTCGAGAGGAAGGTTTTTGTATACGTGGACAATATAGTAAAGAAACACTGATCATTTAGACATTCTCTACTATATTTAGTATCAGCATGGCACCCGTGTGATGTCGGGTCGGGTCGGATCTTTCTTAGAACTACAAACTTCCCATTCGAAATCTTGGAAAGGTTAAATAGATCCAAACCTTTTAAGTTATAAAGCATATTTATCTAAATACAGATCATATAGAGATTTAATCACTTGGTGTTGTTTCTTGACTTACATTAGTTAAGTCTATGAAAGCAATGTTGTACCTTAATAAAAAGTATTCGCTGTACTGTGAACATTCCCAGTGGCGATATACTTGGCTGGTTCAGAAGGAGTTGTTTGAACATCAGGTCCAGTTTCAGAGGGATGGACTTCCCAGCAGGCGTCAAGTTATGTATGAGCTTGGTCAGAACTATTTGTATCTCAGTCACCTGAAAAGAAAATTTCGTTATTGTTAAACAAGGGCAAAGACATGAAGAGGCAAGTCGTTCTCAGACGATATACTTCATTTAATATTACCTCCGCCTGTATTTGGTGCCAAGGTTCGATAAATAGCAAAATTGTAACCAAAAATTTTGCACACCAAATCAACTGAAGAATAATGTTTATTCGTTGATGAGTTTTTCCTGCTACGAAACACAAAATAGATTATCCAAATTTTTATAACCTGTATTAATATTGTGAATGTGAAAGTAACTCTGTATGTTTGTTTGTTCACGAGCAAACCGCTGAACCGAATTGGTTGAAATTTGGTATGAAGCAAACTGGAACTCCAAGAAAGTAATTAGGCTCTTTGAATGACACATGATAAACAATCTAAAACCCGAACGAAGCAGCTGGCGACAACTATTTTTATTATATAAGAAATAAAATCATTTTTTTAATCAAAAAAGGATTTCAATTATTTAATGCTCAACGTTAAATTTGTATCAATAAATACCGTAGGAATAAAATAACATACTGAATACAATAAAAACGTCAATTAAATTGATGAAGCTGAACATTAACAGCAGGGTGTTCGCTGAGAATATTATAAAGAGGACAGCGCTGTGTGACGCGTTCAGTTGCTTGACTAAACCGCAAATAGACACATATCCCTTCGTTAGATCGCTGACACGTTGACACACTGAGCGACATGTAGATGCTGAAACAGGTTCTGAAACAATATTTACGCAATAATATAATAAATATTGGACAACATGTATGTGACATTACTCTGACCAAATGTAAGTAGCCAAAACTTCTGCTATGGACAATCAGAAACAACGACGGTACCATAAACACACAGACACAAGACAACTAATGATAATCTACATCGACTAGGCATCGTGAATAGAACCCGGGACCTCGGAGTGGCGTATGCACGGCAACCGGTGTACACACTACTCGACCTCGGAGGTCGTTTAAATTAAGGCTTAAAGATTATTAATATTACTTTTCTATGCCGGCTGGCCAGTTTGGCCTGAGCTCTCATTTATTTCTTTAACGACAACTCTTACTGGCAGATTTTGTTATTCACCGTAATGTACTTCCTCGTTCAAGTGCTTTAATTTCGTAGTTATGGTCTGCAGCACACAGTGGACATCGAAATTAATGAAGATAATCTCCAATTCCATCAGCAATAATTTATAACGATCGATATTAAAAATAAACTTCAACAATTCCAATAACACTGAAAGAATTTCACGAAATTAATATTTATAAATACTTCAAATCAATAATATCAGTCAGTACAATGATGAATAACATAAACTCACATCTTGTTGGATTAAAATTGACATATTTGCTGAAAATAATGATTGCAGTGTATATAGTTAAAGACACCGAAGGAATCTTCATAAAGAACCTTTTGTTACGATCTATGTAAATGTTGCCATTAATCTCTTTGTTTATCTAAAATACGTATTATCTTAATTTTAATACATGACAAGGGGGTGACATATTATGGCGCTTATTGCAGGTTCACTTAACGTATTAAGACCTCCACAACCGGTGACAAAACATCGGCAACTTTTCATGTGTTTTAGACTACAAAAGTTGTATCTATACTAATATTATAAATGTGAAAGTAACTCTCTATCTGTCAGTCTGTCTGTCTGTCGCTCTTTCACAACCAAACCAATGAATCTAATTTGATGAAATTGCATGTGAAACATACTTGAACTTGAACAAGGAAGGATACTTATTTACCTAACACAGTACAACCAACCCCCTAAAACGCGAGAAATGCCGCGGGCAAAAACTAGTTTACTATATTCAACTAATCCCTAAAACACGAGCAATGCTGTGGACAAAAATAGTTTACCATAAAACATACTAATTAAATTTCGGTATAGATAGTTTTAAATGTCATTACTGATGTGGCTCGACACGAATGAACTTTTCACAACTACCATAGTTAAAAAAAATGGCTTTCAAATATATAAGACGTGAGAATGATATGACTCTCCAATGGGATCCTCCACAATATTTACAGTATTCTAGGAATTAACGCAATTATTGTAAAATAAATAAAATAATACTTTATTTAATGCAACTGAATGTTTGATGTTTCCTTTCATTCGGACGACGCCTGTGTAAGAAAAAAATCCATTTGCTATTATTATTACTGATATAATGCAGACATGTCCGACGGGAATTATTTCATATTCGAAAAGATATATAAAGATTGTTCCCATGCCACACATATCTGAAAACAAGGGACATATTTTTATTTCATGCAATTTCATCATTATAATCAATACATCTATATCAAAAAAATTTAACAAAAAGATATACCGAAACACAACACTATTTCAAAACCAATTAATAGACACTAAAAATAAAAAAAATTATTGCGTATTCAAAATTTTATTTAGAGTTTTATCAGTGAATAGAAATTAAAAATATTAGACTACTTAAAATACTTTATAATATCGTTACAATTATTGTTAAGTTGTTTGGAGCCGGTGTCAGCCAAAAGAAAGATACGACGGGATACGAGTCCCTTGATTGACACGGCATATTGTCATACAAAAGGTCATTTGAAAAAAAAGTATTTCTTAAAGTACCGACAAAGTGGCTGACACCTAATGGCCAGTGGCTAATTAATTATTCATCGTAAAGTTCATATACCTTAATTATTTTTAAGACTATAGTCAGCAATTGACAGTAAAGTTACTCGTGATTAATAAAAGAATTACCTAAAATATACATAGATGTTCAGTTGTTATTTAAAAAAAAAAAATTTACGGATACACAGAGTAAAAATGCAGCTGTAAATAGCAATCGACGTGGACACGGTCGCTGTGTATCCTGCGCGGTCTCGTGCCAGGTGTAGCGGAGCAAGCCCCAGCGCTCGTGATAAGCGTAACACGAATACCAAAGAGGCTGGCACTCTGTATGATCTACTTTCCATATTTTATTTTATTTCTCGAGCGCTCTCTTCAGATTCAACTATTCATTTCGTTTTTATTATTAACACAGCTAAAAAGAACACGACTGTCACTTAAGCCATTACAAACATTCTAAATACATTATTATTTGAATAAATCATGATTTATGTTCAACAAACAAGCATTTTTGATTATATTTTGTATTTACGAGGCGATGTAATTATGTGTGTTGGGGAAAAGCACGATACTGAATGACTTCATTTAAATTATTTTACTCATTCGATTTCTCAAAATAAAACAAACAATGAGAAAGTTAATTTGAATTTCAGGCTTGTTTTGAATGATATTTATATTACCGAACATTATTCCCGAGTTTTTAGAGTGATGGAAGAAACCAAAAGACTGGCGAGTCACGCTGATGACTCTGACTGAAGTTTGACCTAAGCTGTAGAACTCCTAGTGCTTGAAAATGTACTGACTGCACATCACATCTAAACCAAACTACACATCGAATCTAAACATGTAAGCATATTTGCTTTGGATTAATCTATATAAATCTATATTAATATTTTAAATATTTAAAAAGTAACTCTGTCTCTCTGTCTGTCGTTCTTTCAGGAACAAACCGCTGAACCGATTTGATGATATTTGGTATGAAGCAAACTTGAACTCCAAGAAAGGACACAGCCGCGGGCGACTACTAATCATAACATATTCTAAAGTACACCTTTTATAAGATACTGTATTAAGAAGAAGATAATATATTAAATTAGAACGAGTTTTTCTCCTTCTGACGGGCCTAGCAGGTTCAGTTGCAATTTATTTTAAAGTAATAATAGATCTTTGTACACTAGTCAGGTTAGTTATTATTTGATATCGATTTAGTGCAGTCATATATTTACATAATTTACTTGTTTTAATAACGTGATTTTTATGATAAAAGACGCATTAGTAACATAATGATAGACTTCTAAAAATAACAATGTTACCTTCACGAATGTGCTGCATATTATTAAAAATATATTAATGTTATTTTTTAATTTCATTTTGTCCAGTAGGTAAGATTTCTTTTTTAGAAACAAATTTAATTTTTAGTTACAGCACACCGATCAAAATAACAACCGGATATATTAAGGACTTATGAATTGCTAAGTTCAGCAAGATTTTATGAATATAATAAGAAATTCTGGCTTTGTGTTAACACTGAGTTCCACACAGATTGATTTTAATTATTGTTTTATAAATAATCTTATTTTATATGACAAAGATATAAGTAATGTTGAATTTTTTTTCCGCCATATCTTTTTTCGGATGGTTTTCAATTATTTTTTAAAGTTGGCAGAAAGTAAAATAATTATGACAATGTGTGATGCAGCTGCTATCGGCAACAACTCTATCATTGTTATTATTATTATTCGTGCAACAACCTCTCTTCAATAAACTACCTAACCTCTAAATAGACATATAATACTTATTATCCACAAATATGAGTGTGATTAGTACATCAAATATTTTTGTTTGAACTTTAAATTTTTCTTTCTATCTTTGACGACTTTAGCAAAACTTTTAATGCCGAGCATTAAGCAGTGATTATTTTGATGTTACTGATGTAACGGTATTTTTAAGAACGGCATTAGATTCGAAACTTCAGTAGAATCATTATTTATCGCCCTTAGCTAGAACCTCGGTGGCATACGCATTTAGAATAATATAAAACTAACTGATATTGATACTGCTGCTTATTTCCAGCGAATATTCGAAATAACATTATGAAAAAATCAGTGTACATAGCTTTATTAACATAAGAATTAATAACATTAAATGCTTAAATATATACAAATATGAACTAAAACTAATTACTGTATAAATCTTGACCGCGTGGAATGGTGGCAATAATGCTAGCAGCATTTCCCCTTTGAATCACAATCCCGATCCTCTGGGAAAAAACACACCAGCCCTACTGTCACCAGAGGAGGCAATGAAGCGAGGTGTTATACTTTTTATGAAGCTTTTTGCACGACTACTCCAAGGGCCCAGCGTTTCGACAGCAAATGGAACAAAAAAGTAATTTGATATGATATACGAATACTCAGTTCTTTTTTTTGCTTCAGATTTTTTCGCAGCGGCACCGGCTCTTAACATTGTTTCTCGGATATGAAAAGGGGCCAACGTGTCAACGCATGTAGCGGCCCACACAAGGACCCGTCCTCGTTCCCAGGGAACCAATGTTAATCCATCAGTCATCACGACAAATTACCATTATTACCGTCATCACGACAAATTCCACGTCGATGGTGGCAAAAACCCTTTTTATTATGTCCTTAAGAGAACCGTGGCGGAAAAGCCTGCCTGAACTCCTTGGGAAAGAGAGACCATGTAAACCGAAAGTGTCCACCTCCTTTCCACTCGGACATCTGTGCACAGAATACAGCGGTGTTCCCAGTCGGAGACCAACCGATATGTGGAAACATTTATCTAAAAGTGTCCCAAGATTAATAGAGAATAATGAATTCAACCAGTGACTTTCGTCTTGACTCTTTCGATGATAACGATAGAAACCTGGCACGGTCTTGGGCACTTGTTAAATTTTGTGTCAAACTGTGTAGTGTAGCGTGGACCAATAACGAATCCTCGTTGAAAGTTTTTGTTTTGTAACTTCCTTTACCTTCCAGGTCTCTATCGCCTCAGAAACATTCATTTTGACAGAATCTGTGTTAATCTAATCAGAAATCGATAATACGATCTTGATACTTAGTTTTGGGCAAGTTTCTATTCTGAGATTTTTTCTATATTGAGCTTATTGTTGGTATCGAAAATGTGGCAGATTATTTTTAATATTAATTAATCTTCAAGTACTTCCTGTTTCCTTTTTTGATATAGCTGAACAATCAGTGTAATGCGAGTGATACTTTGTGGAACTTAACGGCACCGACTGTGACAAAATACGCAAAAAAAACCAAATAGGAACTAAAAATGATTGTACAGAGACGATTGCACAATACAGAGCCCTTATGAGAAAATTATAAATGGCCGGCCGACGTCAGAATGGATGATTATTTTAAAAAATATTTTTATTTTCATATACAGGAATCAAATATTTAAGCCAAGGTACGAAATAGGTCCCAAATATAAGTAATTTTTAAAGCCCTGACGCTTATACTGATGCACGCCCACATGTAAGTACTCCGAAAAACACTTGGTCACGATTACGTCAGCTCATAATATTTTGTAAAGTATTAGAAAAGCAATGCTGTCCTGGATGCTTCAAAGATTGTATTTTCGACAAAGTAAGGCAAACAAAGAAAGTGAAATTGTACTCGACTGAAATTGTGTATAATATCCGTCGCGTCAAAAATATATTTTAGTTGTAAGTAGGCAAAGTGTCTTATTTTATTTCAGACTTTTATTTATTTTGCAATTTATACATATGTCTGGCATTGCAGTGAGTTCAGTAACAGGTGCTCGCATTGGAAGTGCGTTCAAGTTCTTAATTGATTGAATTGCAACAACACGATCGTGTAAGTGGTGTAGACGCCGATGACGGACAGCAGGAGCGACAAGTTGACGGTGAAGACGCGCCAGACGGTGAACTTCATGGGACAGATTTCGAGGAATTTGATTCCGTCGGAAATCTTACTTCGCAACCTGTCATCTGAAAATAGTAATCAAGCTAATGTTCTGTTGAATAGAGCCTGTGACAGCACGAGTGCGTAAATAAAAGATTTATAATAAGGTTTATAAAATAATCTCATTATGACAAGTAACAGATTACAATAATAACCCATATAATAAATATGGTACTTTTAAAAACCTTTCATATACATATTGACTAGCACTTGACCGCGGTTTCGCTCGCGTTTTAGGGTGTTGGTTGTCATGTGTTAGGCAAAAAAGTAGCCCATGTCCTTTCTTGGAGTTCAAGTTTGCTTCATACCAATTTTCATCAAATTCGTTTCAGCGGTTTGATCATGAAAGAGAGAAAAACAGACAGACAGAGAGACAGAGTTACTTTAACATTTATAATATAAGTATAGATATTGTGCGAATGATACGCACAAGATCTGCCGCAGCGTGTAGTCAGGGCGTGACCTGAGATATATTTGATTGAAGTATAAATCTTACTTTCACAAATTCGGTATATTCTGATCAAATTCGATTTCATCTCATCGACTTCGGCACCACATAACTCTCCAAAGACAGCCGGCAGATATGGCGGAACAATATTGAGTATTATTTCAATAGCAAAAATGTAATTGTTCTGTAAAGTAAAATTAATATTCTACATAAATTTGTTAATTCAAAAAAAATTTTAGTTGTTCACACAACTTCTTCCTTTGAAATGAAGAATAAATCCCACCAAAAACAAAAATGTAAAATGAGAGCCAAATTCAATATTATGATATAGGCCTTGGTTGTTGAATATATTCTCCTAAGTTATAAGAAGAAATAATATTTTCAGTACTTGTAAATAAATATCAGGACTGGCCATTATACTTGGCACCCATATTATCACTTCTTTTGTCGTTGAAGTCAACAACGAAATTAAAATCAACATATGAAAAATTAAGCACATATGTATCTCGCAAGTCTCAATATATAAGCCCTGTTTGACACTTGTACGTGAAATAGTTTTTGAGTTATATGAGTCAAAAGTGGCTCCAAGGGGTTCGTGTGATAGGTATGTTACTCGCTAGGTCTATTATCTGAAATTGACTTGACACGATACCGTTTGTCTGGATCTTGATTACTTACTTGAGATGGTTCATTCCCGCTTACAGCGTCGGCAGTGCCAAGTAACAATAAAATATGTCGGTAAGGCCATCATCATCATTAAAATAAATAAAAGACATTCAGTAAAAACTCTTTCCAACTACTATACAGAACCTAAAAGACACAGACTCGGTACATTATAGAATGTACAAAATGAATGTAGTGCAAGCCCGTCTGGGTAGGTACCACCCACTCATCGGTTATTTTACCGCCAAATACCAGTACTTAGTATTGTTGTGTTCTGGTTTGAAGGGTGAGTGAGCCAGTGTAACTACAGACATAAGGGACATGACATCTTAGTTCCCAAGGTTGGAGGCATATTGACGATGTAAGGAATTGTAAAATTTCTTACAGCGTCATTGTCTATGGGTGATGGTCACCACTTACCATTAGGTGGCCCATATGCTCGTCCGCCAAACTATATCCTAAAAAAAAGTAGCACTGATAATTTTAAAACTTTCTAATGTGATGTCGTAAATTTATAATTTTTTTTGCGATTACATTGTAAACGCTGGCTGAACCCTAATAGATAGATCAAAATAATGTAGTACAGAATTGTACACCTCAAAAATGTCTACAAAAAAGTCGAGAGATTGGTGCACCTCCCTTCAGGAACACGTGCGTTCTGGTCTCTCGCTAAGGCTGTCTTAAGGAATTTCTGTCACCCTTCCTTTCCATCTCTGCACAGGGAAGGTGAGTCGTTAGCTCATACCACGAAAAAGAAAGCTGATCTTTTAGGTTCTCTCTTTGCGTCGAACTCGACTCTGGATGACCAAGGTAAATCTCCACCAACAATTCCGCGGTGTGATAGCACGATGCCGGAGTTGCAGTTGGCAAAACACTTCTTTCCTTGGATATTCATAAGTCGAGTGGACCCGATGGCATCCCTCGAATCGTGCTACGGACATGTGCTCCCGAGTTAGCACTGGTCTTTTCCGGCAATTCTACACATTAGGCATCGTCCCGGACTCCTGGAAGACTGCTTTGATGCACCCGATCCCTTTAAAAAGGGAACCGCTCCGATCCGTCCAATTATAGGCCTATAGCCATCACCTCCTTGCTCTCCGAGGTAATGGAGTCCCTTATTAACTGCCAGCTCCTGAGGTATCTAGAGGAGAATCAGTTGATTAGTGTCCGCCAGTACGGTTTCCGTCGGGGTCGCTCAGCCGGTGATCTTCTTGTTTACCTTACTCACAGGTGGGCGGAAGCAGTTGAGAGCAAGGGTGAGGCATTAGCAGCCAGCTTGGACATAGCGATGGCCTTCGATCGCGTGTGGCACAAAGCGCTTCTTTCGAAGCTCCCTTCCTATGGGCTTCCCGGGAAATTATGCAATTGGATAACCAGCTTTTTGGCAGATCGGAGCATCAAGGTCGTTGTCGACGGTGCATGCTCTGATTTAAAATTCGTCAATGTTGGTGTTCTACAAGGCTGTGCTCTATCACCTACTCTGTTTCTTCTGCATATCAATGAATTGTTGCAAATCAGTAACATTCACTGCTATGCAGACGACAGTACCGTAGACACCTCATACACCGGCCGGGCTAATATTTCTCGGAAAAATGTCGAAGAGAATCGCAACAAACTTGTGTCTGTTATCGAAACTACATTAAACAAAGTCTCGCAATTGGGCCGACTAAACCTAGTCCACTTCAACCCCAATAAGACATAAGTTTGCGCGTTAACCGCTAAAAAATCACCATTTATCGTATCTCCTCTATTTGAGAATATTCTGATAGCCGCCATAGCTAGTATCGCAATACTTGACGTCGATGTTTCGAACCTTGTTCATTGGAAGGCAAAGCCAAATTGGCATCAAAAAAGCTCGGTGTGCTCAGCAAGGCAAGACAGTATTTCACGTCAGCCCATCGCCTAAAACTATACAAGGCACAAATTCGGCCTCACATGGTGTACTGCTCTCACCTCTGGGCTTGACTTCTACTTATTCTAAGGTACACGTTTTACAAGATCCTGTATAATATATTATATTAGAGCAAGTTTTTCACCTTCCGACGGGCCTAGCAGGTTCAGTTATAATTTATTTTAAAGTAATAATAAACTGTGTAAAGTAATAAAAATCTGTGTTCACTAGGTTAGTTATTAGTTCGCATCGATTTGGAGCAGTCATATATTTACATAATTTACTTACTTTAGTTGTGTGATTTTTATGATAAAAAACGCAGTAGTAACATAATAATAGCTTTATGATAGACTTTTGAAAATAAAGTTACCTTCACGAATGTGGTGCACATATTAAAAATACATTATTTTTATTTTTTAATTTAATTTTGTTCATTTGGTTAAGATATCTTTTTAGAATCAAATTGCATTTATAGCTACAGCACACCATTCACAATAACAACCGGATATATTAAGGACTTATAAATTGCTAAGTTCAGCAAGATTTTATGAATATATTCGACTGCTTAAAAGTCGATTTACAATTAAATATCATCAGCATAGTAACAAAAAACAATACTAGAATACGGAATACTAAGTCTTAAATTTGCATTATGTATATGCGCGACAAATAGATGAATTACTTAAAATTGGGCCAACCGATTTTGATGATTCTTTTTTTATTATGAAGGATATATTTCAAGGGTAGTTTGGTGAAAGTTTGGTAAGGTTCTGAGCATAGAATCCTTGAAAAAGTATCGGAAAGGAACAATTCTGAGAAACATGCTAGCGTTTCTCGCCCTAATTTTTTATTTTTTATATGTTAGTTGGATGTTTGAATCACCTTCCGTAACGTGGTAATGTTCATGTAATTGTCATGGGCGAATATTATAATCAACTAGTGACCCGCCCCGGCTTCGCACGGGTGCAATACTGCTACTAAATATACTACAGACTTTGTTTATTTACGACATCATATTGCAAACTTCTAAAATTATCAGTGTTTCTTTATTATGGTGTTCATGTATTATATACATAAACATTCCCCTCGAATCACACTATCTTTAAAAAAAATGTATCAACATTCGTTGCGTAGTTTTAAAGATATAGGGACAGAGAAAGCGATTTTGTTTTATACTATGTAGTGATGGAACTCCTAAACAGCTTACAGTTAGGGTGCGATTAGGGGCAGAATTTCTTACTGTCTTTAATCAAATTTTGTGTATATAATGTAATGCCATATGATGTGCGACATGACAGATATTAGCTCTTTTGCAAAGTTTTTTTTACTGAGGTCGATTACAGCTCCTTCGAGGGTGGTACCTTGTAGTTTATGCCGCATAACGTATTAGAGCCACATTTTCGAAGGTCTGTTTTTGATTTATTCGAAAGTTTCTTTTGAAATTGTCCCCGAAGTAGTTTTGTGATTCATATAAACGGCACGCTTTATCTATCTATATTAAGAAAAAATAGTTAGTCTACATCAGCTTCACTTAAAATCAAAAATAAATTGGACACCGGCTCAAAATATAACAATAACTATAAATACGTTATATAATCGGAAATCGGCCTTTCATTACCTAGGAGGACTCTAAAAAATATCTTGAATACGCAATTATTTTTATTACTTTTTAATGCATTTTTATTTATTTTAAAATACTGTTTTGTTTGAAGTCGGTTTTTTTTTTGTTAAAATTTTTATTTATATATGACAAAGATATAAGTAATGTTGTATTTCTTTCGGATGGTATTCAATTATTTTTTAAAGTTGGCACAAAGTAAAATAATTATAACAATATGTGATGTAGCTGCTATCGGCAACAACTCTGTGATTATTTATTATTATTCGTAAAACAACCTCTCTTCAATAAACTACATATCTCTAAATAGACATATAATACTTATTATCTACAAATATGAGTGTGATTAGTACAACAAATATATTAGTTTGAAATTCAAATTTAAATTTTAAATCTAAATTTTTAGATTTTACTATTCCTAACTTTGACTGCAAAATTTTAATTTCGAGCATTAAGCAGTAATTATTTTGATATTACTGATATAACAGGATTTTTAAGAACCACAGTTGATTCGAAACTTCAGTGGAATCATCATTTATCGCCCTTAGCCATAACCTCGGCGCTATACGCATTTAGAATAATATAAAACTAACTGATATTGATACTGCTGCTTATTTTTAGCGAATATTCGAAATGACATTATGAAAGAATCATTGTTAATCTAATCCGAAATCGATAATCCGATCCCGATATTTCGTTTTGGGCAAGCTTCTATTCTGAATTGAGCGTATTATTGGTGTCGTAAATGTGGCAGATTCTTTTAAAAATCTGTTTAATCTTCAAGTACTACTTGTAATCGTTTCCTTTTTTGATCTAGCTGAACAACCACTAAATGCGGCGATACTTTGTGGAACTTAAAGGCACCGACTGAGACAGAATACGCAATAAAAAACCAAATAGGAATTATATATAAGGAATATTATATATATAAGGAAAAATGATTGTACACAGATGATTGCAAATACAAAGCCCTTATGAGAAAATTATAAATGGCCGGCCACATAGACGTCAGAATGGATGGCTATTATAAAAATGATTTTTATTTTCATATACAGGAATCAATTATTTAAGACAAGGTACGAAATAGGTCCAAAATATTAGCAATTTTTAAAGCCCTGCCGCTTATACTGATGCACCCCCACATGTAAGTACTCCGAAAAACACTTGGTCCCGATTACATCAGCTAATAATATTTTGTAAAGCATTGGAAAGGCAATGCTGTCTATGATGCTTCAAAGATTGTAATTAATTTTGGCAAAGCAAGGCAAACTAAGAAAGTGAAAGTGTACTTGACTGAAATTGTGTATAACATCCCACGTGTCAATTTTTTTTTAGTTGCAAGTAGAAAAAGTGTCTTATTTTATTTCATAGACTTTTATTTATTTTGCAATTTATACATATGTCTGGCATTGCAGTGAGTTCAGTAACAGGTGCTCGCATTAGAAGTGCGTTCAAGTTCTTAATTGATTGAATTGCAACAGCACGATCGTGTAAGTGGTGTAGACGCCGATGACGGACAGCAGGAGCGACAAGTTGACGGTGAAGACGCGCCAGACGGTGAACTTCATGGGACAGATTTCGAGGAATTTGATTCCGTCGGAAATCTTACTTCGCAACCTGTCATCTGAAATAGTAATCAAGTTAATGTTCTGTTGAATAGAGCCTGTGACAGCACGAGTGTGTAAATAAAAGATTTATAATAAGGTTTATAAAATAATCTCATTATGACAAGTAACAGATTAGAATAATAACCCATACAATAAATATGGTACTTTTAAAAACCTTTCATATACATATTGACTAGCACTTGACCGCGGTTTCGCTCGCGTTTTAGGGTGTTGGTTGTCGTGTGTCAGGCAAAAAAGTAGCCCATGTCCTTTCTTGGAGTTCAAGTCTGCTTCATACCAATTTTCATCAAATTCGTTTCAGCGGTTTGTTCGTGAAAGAGCGAAAGACAGATAGACAGAGAGACAGAGTTACTTTAACATTTATAATATTAGTATAGATATTGTGGGAATGTTACGCACAAGATCTGCGCAGCGTGTAGTCAGGGCGTGGCCTTAGATATATTTGATTGATTAGTATATATTACTATATATTTGATAGATTAGTATTAATCTTACTTTCACAAATTCGGTATATTCTGATCAAATTCGATTTCATCTCATCCACTTCGGCGCCACATAACTCTCCAAAGACAGCCGGCAGATATGGCGGAACAATATTGAGTATTATTTCAATAGCAAAAATGTAATTGTTCTGTAAAGTAAAATAAATATTCTACATAAATTTGTTAATTAAAAAAAATTGTATTAGTTCACACAACTTCTTCCCTTAGACATGAAGAATAAATCCCATCAAAAACATAAATGTAAAATGAGAGCCAAATTCAATATTATGATATAGGCCTTGGTTGTTGAATATATTCTCCTAAGTTATAAGAAGAAATAATATTTTATGTACTTATAAATCAATATCAGGACTGACCATTGAACTTGGCACTCATTTAGATTTCACTTCTTTTGTCGTTGAAGTTAATAACGAAATTGAAATCTAGTCATGAAATTTTAAGCGCATATGTATCCCGCAAGTCTTAATATATAAGCCCAGTTTTACACTTGTACGTGAAATAGTTTTTGAGTTATGAGGGGGTCAAAAGTGGCTCAAAGGGGTTCGTGTAATAGGTGTGTCGCTCGCTAGGTCTATTATCTGAACTTGGATTGACACGCTACCGTTTGTCTGGATCTTAATTACTTACTTGAGATGGTTTATTCCCGCTTACAGCGTCGGCAGTACCAAGTAAGGTAAAGCCATCAGCATCTAAAGAGGAGGTAAACTACTATAAACATCAAAAACACAAGAATTAAAATAAATAAAAGACATTCAGTAAAAACTCTTTCCAACTACTGTACGGTACTAAAAGACACAGACTCGGTACATTATATAATTTACCGAACATTATATAATGTACAAAAACATGATCTCGTCAAATATATTTTATTTAAACCAGTTTTAATGTACATGCCAATAACTTCGGTCCGTTGCCAATGTTCTTGATGCTTTGTAATAATCGTCTATAAATCAGCAAATATTCAGCCAACTTCATGCTCAACAGCTTCGCTCGTTTTTCTTCGTCACGGTCTGAAGTGCTTGCGAAGTTACTCATTGCTTTTCTAAGAGATTTCAAACGAACCCACAATATTTCGAACATCAACATTCTGGTCATGTGACTTAAATGTATTGTAAATAGCATCAACGTGTCTGTTACAAGTATTTTTATTTCATTCAAGTCTGTCCCCGTTCCCAAAGCGATCACATACCGGTACAAACTCAACGAAACAATACCGACGAATATAGGAAAACACAATAGTACTCTGGACTTATCTATTTTAACGAGTCCCAAGGGATCGATCTTGTCCAAATCTTCCAAGTAATTGAAGATGTGTTCTCCGTCGCTCAGAAGAGAAACTACTTGCACAATGTAAAAGCCAACCAGTTTTATGATAAATAGACTGAACGTTCCATATTGGTCCCCGAGTATCCATTCATACTTACTGAAGTTTGTCAAAGCTATAACAAATGTTATGCAATAAATCTTAGCAATAAACGCGAAAGCAAAACTGTTGTGAAGTCTTGAGTAACATCCTAGGAATAGACGAGCCGTCATAATAAAGTCAAAGTCAAAAAATAATCATGGTAGTACTTAAAAAAACGTCGTTCGATCACATATATAACAGTCGCTGTTAATCACTTATCTGTAGAAGATATTTCAATCGACGTAAGTGTATTTTTGTTGACAGTTCGAAATATGAATATTTCATTGCGATATTATCGAAGGAATTCATATAAATTATCTATATAAATTAAAATAAATGTTGCTAAGCGCAAAACTTTAGAGAAAAATCATAAAAATTGAGCGGAAAATTAAAAAAAAAAAACATTTTAAAATCATCATCAATCCAAGCAAATTATCGAAGTAAACGGACTGAACAACGTGAAAATTGAAATGAAATTGAAATTTCGAAACAGTTAACAGTAAAAATTACAGCAACAACAGCTTGTAATTTTCCCACTGCTGAGCTAAGACCTGCCCCCCCTTTGAGGAGAAGGATTGGAACATATTCCACCACGCTGTTCCAATGCGTGTTGGTGGAACACACATGTGATAGAATTTCTATGAAATTAGACACAGGTTTCCTCACGATGTTTTCCTTCACCGCCGAGCACGAGATGAATTATAAACACATATGGTATATATATAGTGCTGCTTGCCTGGCTTTGAACTCGCAATCAAATAAATGAAACAAACTTTTTTTGAATGTAATTACAATACAATTATATTGATATACAATGTCCTTTATATAAATGTAAATAAATAATAATTATATTTTGTATATTGACTAAAATATTTGAAATTGCAGCGTATGATAAAACATAAGTACAGTTCAATTACATTATAATCCAAACATCGTATGTGACAGATACAAAGTGATAAATTGTTGTTCACGCGCTGAGGGTTTCGTATGGTTGCAAAATATATTTGATTTTATTATATAATATTTTGATTAGTGGGGTGGTACTTAAACTATAAGCAATAACTCAATAGAGTCACGAGCCTGAGATGAAAACAAAATCTACACGATTGCCTTTTTTTTTTAAATCGATGTTTTGAGCCTAAAAGGAAACCCATTGACATTAATATTTTAATATCCATGGGTCTGCTGTCAAACTTGCTGTATTACACCATTCGATATTATCGCAGATAACACTTTTATACGAATTGAGGTAATAGGCTAATTCAAGATTCATGGTATTTTTTAAATTTATTAAATATGTCTGGGTGTAGTTACTTATTATAACTACTGGACATTAAGTCTGACATCACGAGGAATACTAAATGCATTATAAATCTACCACATTATTTCCCAAAACCGAATGATTACTTTCCAGCAGGACATTAACATTTTAGTTATAATAAAATATTTTTAATCGTATTCGTCTGAGTTGGAGTGGGTGAAAGCATCGCGGTACCCTAACAATGATGTGTACTCATCCGGTTGTATATAATTTCGGGTCACAAACGTAGTTAATATCAAAGTACAGTTTAATTCTAATCCGATGATTGAAATTATTATTTATCATTTAGAAATTTCATATAAAACTACAGCAATATATATCGATACTAATTTTATTACGGTAAGTATTCTTATACCAATTATTCTAAGCTGCATTAGACACTTGGTGCTAAGGCTTTGTGCAAGTCTGTCGTACCATTGCGTAAGTATCGTACCACTTTCTTCTGCCAAATAGCAATACCTCTTGTATTGCTATTTGGCTGAGATGGCCCAGTGTTTAGAACGCGTGCATCTTAACCGATGATTGCGGATTCAAACCCAGGCAAGCACCACTATACGAGTATATATGTGCTTAATTTATTTTTATAATTCAACTCATGCTCGGCGATGAAGGAAAACATCGTGAGGAAACCTGCATCTGTCTAATTTCATAGAAATTCTTCCACATGTGTATTCCACCAACCCGCATTGGAACAGCTCGGTGGAATATGTTCCAAATCCTCTCCTTAATGGAAGAGGAGGTCTTATTTCCAGCAGTGAGAAATTTACAGGCATACTTGTCTTCCGTTTTATAGGGTCAATGAGCCAGCTCTACATGCCAATGTATCGAAGAACGGTATAGACTGGTGGCAATGAAAACGGGGAAAGAAATCTTTTTTAGCTACTTCTATTGTATGCTTCACATAGTCGATGATGAGTTTTGATATCATTCATTGATTAGTATTACTAGTATTTCATATTTTAAGTACTCAATTAATGTTACTACATAATAAGTCTATGGGAACCAGTACTTACTGAAATTGCGCTCTTACTAAAGGGGCTTCTTGATGAACTTAAGCTTTACAAACATTTTCAACTTTTAGCGAAGCAAATTGTGTACAAAAGCTAGTAATTAGTACATTCCTTAGGTAACAAACTACTATAGCTGTACCTATGTATGTGTTATTGCTAGAGGTCTGTACAAATGATAGATCAAAATGTCAAAAGCCAAGTTTTGTCCTCATCCTTCTGCCCTCCTGCCAATTTTATTTGGGGTCGGCGCAGCATGTCTTCTCTTTCCATATTTCGCTGTCGGAGAAGCCAAGATTTCTACCTGTTATAAATAACAAACTATACATAAACGACTTGGTGGCAGGGCTTTGTGCGATCCTGTCTGGGTAGGTACCACCCACTCATCAGATAATCGACCACCAAACAACAGTACTTAGTATTATTTAAAGGGTGAGTGAGCCAATATAACTACAGGCACAAGAAACATAACATCTTAGTTCCTAAGGTTGGCAGCGCATTGGCGATGTAAGGAATGGTTAATTTTCTTACAGTGTCATTGTCTATGTATCCACTTCCCATTCTCGTCCGCGAAACTATGCCATAAAGAAATAAGGTAAAATATTTCGGCGAGATACCACTTTTTTTGCTTGCCGTTTTTTTTTATGAATAAATTATATTATAGTAACATCAAATTTCCATAAATTTTGTTCAGTACCTTGGCTGTGTTACTTATCGTCACATTTAAAATGTTAGTATTGATTATGAGCGCGAACCCTATTGACTCGCTTCAATTATCAAACAATTAATTAATACAAGGATTAAGCTAAACCTGCGTGTAAGTGTATTATTTTAAACGTACTCTTTTGTTTTTAGATATAGATATATGTAAATGGAGTCAGAAACGTGTGTAGTCAATAGTCAGATGGCGTTAATGCTTCGACTCTCGAGGGCGATAGGGCTCGCTCCCGTGCGCCTCTCGCGGGCTCCTCGAGGCTACCGAGTGTATATATCACGTTGCTACGAAATCTACAGCTATGTTTTCTATGGCATTATTTGTGAGTACAGCTCTTCCGATTGCATACAGGCAAATAAATAATACTAATTAATAAAGACTAATTTGATTATTAGTCCGGAATTGAATACAACGCCACCCAAGAATTTTAACATGATTTAGTAAAACATAGTAGTTAAATTTTACGGTAAAGCTATTGCATAGCATTTTATATCAACTTATGCAATTATAATTAATTATTTATTTTAAATAAAATAATAAATATGCAGTATTTCTTTTTCTTTGATATTAATTCAAGTTACACTTTTTGAGCGTGGTGACCGATAAGGAAACATTTTTTTCTTTTATTAAATAAATAAAAAGTTAATATTGTTTAAAATATTTTTATTATCTTACAGTAGCTGTTGGTTATTCAGGAATATTTATCATTGAAACAATGGGTTTATGATAACTGAAATAAGAAACATAAGTTTGCGACTTAACTCGTCTCGATTCGTGCTAGTTTCGTACAATACGTCTAATCGCACGCACACAACGCCGTGTCGTAGACTGCCGAACTGAAACGACGTTAGACGATGCACGGCCTTCAAGCCACACCTCCGTGCCCGTCGGAGTGGGGAGCGTGAGGTTTTTTCGTTACGGAATTTCTGGATTCTTTCCCCGCGCTCAAGACCCGCGATAGAAGCTATGCAATAGCTTAAAAACATATTTCTTAAAGTATTCTCGTATCGTTTTTTGATAGATATACTGTAGTGTTTTCTTGGCTGACACCGACTCCAAATATAGCAATAATTATAACTACATTATGTAGTCGTAAATCGACTTTTAAGTAGTCTAATATTTTTCATTTCATTTTTTTAGGAGGACTCTAAGAAATATGTTGAATACGCAATTATTACTTTTTTATGCATATTTATTTATTTTCAAATAGAATTTTGTTTGAAGTCGGTTTTCCTTTTTGTTAAAATTTTTATTTATATACTACGTAGTGATGGAACTGTATAAAGTTATCTCAGATTATATTTTAATATTTTTAGTACTTCTTTCGATTTTTGGATTTGTATACGATACTTTCGTATTGGATGTAACGGTGGAACCAAGGTTACGTGCTATCGTACCACAGATAGTGTCAGTATTGGAAAAATGTTTCTCCCTCTCCTTGTTGGTGCTGGCGTCTTATGAAGGTGTGGAGAGAATGCGACGATTTATATTATATATGAATGAAATAAGAAGAGTGAGTATCTGATTTTTCATAATACTACTAGACGACATATTTCATCTTGATGTCTAAGAGTTCTAAGACATTTTCTGCCTCGCACAATCCGTGACACCAGCTTTCGCCGGCGGTTCTTCTAAACCGATACGACTTGGAACCTTAAAAAAAGTGCATACTTCCTCCTTAACTGCAACGCACCTGCAGTGTTGCAGATGTCCATGGGCGGTGGTAATCACTTTCCATCAGTTGAGCCTCTTGCTTGTACCGTATAACATAAAAAAGCATAACTCACTTTATTACTACTAGATGACGTAATTGCACAGAGTCATGACTGTGGGTGAAGCTAATGTTTCCGAGTCGATCCTCATCTACTCGATGTGGGCAGAACTAAGCAGGTCTGAAAAGGCCGTGACCAACTGCAGGAGTCATGACTTTCATTTGTTTGTTTACTTGTTTAGAATCGATCAGTGTGAAGCACCATCGCCCAAAAATATTCGCACGGTAATAAATATATCGGCTATTACATGTTTTAAGTTATCCTGTTTATCACCAGAGAGTGGAGTGGGTGGTACTTGAATAGAAGAGCAAAAATATAGCCCTGCGGCTCTGCAACCTTGAGACCTTTAACAAATAAGCATTGTATTTTTTTTTTTTATGGTATAGGTTGGCGGACGAGCATATGGGCCACCTGATGGTAAGTGGTCACCATCGCCCATAGACATTAACGCTGTAAGAATTATTAACTATTCCTTACATCGTCAATGTGCCACCAACCTTGGGAACTAAGATGTTATGTCCCTTGTGCCTGTAGTTACACTGGCTCACTCACCCTTCAGACCGGAACACAACAATACTAAGTACTGTTGTTTGGCGGTAGAATAACTGATGAGTGGGTGGTACCTACCCAGACGGGCTTGCACAAAGCCCTACCACCAAGTAAATGTATATTTACTTGGTGGTAGGGCTATAGGGCTATATTTGTATATTTTTGAACAATAGATTTTATATAGTTATTCAAACGGCCATATGTTTTTGCAGATTAACTTGGAGATACAAAACAGTTATATCAGTATAAGACTAAAGAAGTCAGGAGTTGTTCTATGGAGTGTATATTTCTTTATGATTTTCGTGTTCGCTGAAAATACATTTTATAACTATTTAAAATACCTTCGCAAGCTGAATAAAGAAAGTAAGTTTTTCATGTTATGTTATTGTGATGATCGCCCATAAAAACACCACACACGACCATAGCTGTTATTTTCGAAGGACCAATTGTGTAGTTTTTTCAATGTGAAATTTGATAGAGGTCGATTCGTTAGGCAAAAGGAAGAACAGTAATAAAATTAAAAGTGTTAAGAGTGTATTTGGATATATTTCGTTACTAAATATAAAATAAATATAACGTATACATAAAGATAGCTATATATTCTGACACCAAAGAAATGGAATTTACTCACTTCAATCAAATCGGGCTCATGTTGTAATATATATTTTTTTAATAAATTAATATATTTTTATTTAGTGTACACGGTGCCGCTGAGTGAACTTTATTATCTGATACTAAACTTCATTATGCTTCTACAAATGTATGAAATGTTGATAATGTGCATTGTACACGGTACTATCTGTGTGTTCAACAAACGTTTGAGGGACTTGATCTCCAAGGGTAAGATTGTGTTAATATATTGCGACTACTGACCACTATTTAATCCAGTAACTGCTGTATAATGTTGCGCTGTAGCGACCAAATCGTTTGACTTATATGTCACACAGCAGTATTATGTATTGCTACAACAATAGCCTGTAAATTTCCCACTGCCGGGCCACCTCTTCCTTTGAGGAGAAGGTTTGGAACGTATTCCACCACGCTGTTCCAATGCGAGTTGGAGAAATACACATGTGGCAGCATTTCTTTAAAATTAGAGACATGCAGGTTTCTTCACGATGTTTTCTTTCACCGCCGAGCGCGACATGAATTATAAACACAAATTAAGCTCACGTATATTGAGTGGTGCTTGACTGGGTTTGAACCCGCAAACATTGTGTTCTAACCACTGGGCCATCTCAGCTCCTGTATTGCTAATTAGCCATGAAATACCTGATGAGAGAATTAAACAGTTGGCTTATAGAGTTTCAGCCTTATGAAGCCAGTATGCCTGATAGATTGTAGATGTTTGCAGGGTCACGCAAAGAATACACAATGGAGGATCTTCGGAATACAACAAGTGATCTCTATCGCACTTACATCTCGATATTCATGCTCGTTAATAAAATTTACGACGGTGAATCTGCTATAGTATCAGCTATCCTTTTTACTAATATAACGACAGTTATGAGTACGATACAGTCGATAATATCATTTAGTGCTTCGATAGGTAAGCCATTATAGTAGGGGAGGCGAAGCGAAGATGTTTGCAGTGACGAGAGCGTGACAGATAAATACGTATTTAGAGACATTCCTTGTATCATATACTCTTACAAAGTATGAACCCTTAATATGAGATTTGAATAATATATTCCTATGTGCCGCATACAAATCGTCAGAAATTTTAATACGACACTTTTGAGGGTTCAATGTACATACCATGAATACCATGTACCATGAATTTCTGACACGCTCGAGTAACGTTTTTTTTTTTTTAATTTTTTAACCGCTTGTTTTATACAGCCCTCTAGACGTAATCGTCAGATTAATATTTATGGCGATTGTCAGAAATATAAAGCGCGTTTATACTATTAATGGCTGACACGCTCGTGTGCCTTTATACGAGTGATGTACATTTTAATAATAATAATAAATAACAATTAGCATTAACATTCGAATTCAACAAGTTTCATAATGCTCGAGCAATTGCAAATTTAGCATCCTCGCCTCCCCTACCATAACTGCATGAAACTGATACATTATTATTTGATGTTATTTTGTTTCAAAAAGATTTGTTCATAGACGACAGGACTATAAACATAGCTGTACAAATCTTTAGATTGATTTTTAAATATACAAGAATGATCTTGCTCATTGAGTCGTATCACCGGATTCAAAGTGCAGTAAGTGTTGTTGTTGAAATGTTTTATTATTAAGCTTATATATTTATCACTTTGCTTGTTTAATTTTAGTTGGTAATACAAACATAAATTGATTAATTCATTATAGAAGCATTACACTTACTTCTTTATGCAAAAAAAGTAAAGTAACTGCCTATAAATTTCCCGCTGCTGGGCTACAACATCAAACCCTCTCCTTAATGGGCCTCCTGTCCCATTAAGGAGAGGGTTTGGAACATATTCCACCACGCTGTACCAATGTGGGTTGGTGGAACGCAAATGTGGTATAATTTCGATGAAATTAGACACATCCAGGTTTCTTCACGATGTTTTCCTTCACCGCCGAGCACGAGATGAATCATAAACACAAATTAAGCATATATATATATATATATATATATATATATATATATATATATATGTGTGCTTAATCAAAAAAAAAATTACTTGACTATTTGTTGAAAACAAAATTTAGAAACGTTTAATCGAATCGTTGAAATCTGCAAATCAGTCATCTCCTCAAGTGGCCTTGCCAAATTGTCAAGCTTATTAATATCCCAAAGCTGGGCGCAAGGATCATCTCCGCCTTTTGTCGAGAATACTTAGGTTTGGAGCATAGTCTATCACGTTGCTCTAATACGGAATACACGTAATCGACTACTCAAGATATTTAAAATTCTATCAATACTTCTCGGAAACTTTGCATTATACTAGGTGTCACCCGATTTTTAACGGTCATCAGGTGATATTTAAAATAGTAGGCTTACGTCCTTTTTGGGGTTTGGGGTTCAAGTTGCTTCATACCAAAGTTCATCTAATTCGGATCAGTGGATTGGCCGTGAAATAGCAACAGACAGACAGACAAACAGATATAATTACTGTCACATATTCGCATAGATGTAATATCCAAACCAAGCTGTGAAAGAAACGGAAAAATGAATATACGTGCTTAAATATCGAGAGATATTAACTGAAAGGACTGTGACTCTTGGGCTACATTTAGTGTGACAAAGTTAAAGCATAGTGTGACATAGTTACAGCTCGTACAACAACAAGTTAGTCAACTTATTTGCGTCAGTAAAGAGCCACACTCGGATGATCTGAACAGCTTCATCTATCACGTTACATTCAACAAGCCCACTTTTTCACCGCTCGGCGTTTTCAACATAACGAGAGGATTCCATTTTGTGGTTTGTATTGCAATGTTTTTATGACTGTTTTGGGAATGAGTCTATACGGCCTGATGTGAATACAAGTGAGGTAATACCGTATAGTTACACGATTGCCCAAAAAAAGGAGCGTTGTGTTTTCAGGGCTAATGTATGTATTTCAATTTCTTTATTTTATCACAACTCTAAAATGACTGAACAAATTTGGATGTGTGAGTAACCCTTAGAATTCCCATACATTCCAGGTGACTCTGACTATAAATTCATTAATCAATTCACTCAGAGAAGGTAGTTGTGTTTTTTAAATATGTAGCAAGAAATATTGTTTATTATTTTTTTTAATTAAAATCAAAATTTAAATCAAAATCAAAATAAACTTTATTCAAGTAGGCTTTTATAAGCACTTTTGAATCGTCATTGTACAATTAAGTGAAGCTACCACCGGTTCGGAAAGTAGATTCTACCGAGGAGAACCGGCAAGAAACTCAGTAGTTACTCTTTTTTAACATTTAAAAAATACAACGTCATGTTAATTAAATACAATTATTTCAATTAATGTATCCTGCTTGGAAGTCAACAGGTATTAACTCCACGCTTTTTTATCATCTATAAAATCTTGTATTAAATAATATGCCTTTTTTATCAATATATTTTTTATAAACGATTTGAATTTACGAAGCGGCAAAGTTAAAAATGTCTGCGGAATTTTATTATTTATTTTAACATAGCCTAGCTCTTATACGTAAAAATATCAAACAGTTTTGGCAATGCTTAAGTCTCCCAGAAATGAGAACAACTAGGCTTAGTTTTTGCTGCATTTTATGACTTTTTTTCTTTTAGTTGACTGCTGGAAAAGAGTAGCATCTATTGTAACAAATATACATTACTGGTTTTTTTCGAGATATGATTTTTAATAATTGTCTTTTACTGTTCCAGGTTTTAAGCGCCATTACTACGTTTTTATTAATATTATCACAATTTTCCACCAACACTGAAATTCGTCCTCGTGATCTATAAATGTCGCACTCTAAACGCTTATAGTTCGTAAATTTTGCCACTTTGTATACTTTAAAATGATTGATTCAAAAAATAAATTGACTTTGTGCACTTCTAATATCTAATACATCCTTAGAAAGACTATAACATTTTTTTTCTTTCCCTGAAAAATGTTCTTACGGGTTTCCCCACATAAAGTGGTTATTATTATTTTTGGTGACCAGAATGCTTGTTGCGCCTATATTAACGCTACTGTGATGTGACCGTACCCAACCTTTTCAATCATCAAACTAAGGGAACCCCTTAGAGAAACCTCATGTTTTGATTAGCTTAATTTTTAACTACATCGCACATGCTGTACATCATATAAGGGAATGGAAGAAGGGATGTTGCTTAAGCTGAAGCGTTTATTATTAAGTACAACAACAACAGCTTGCAAATTCCCAACTACTGGGCTAAGGCTTCCTCTCCCTATGAGGAGAAACTTTGGAACATATTCCACAACGCTAGTCCAATGCGGGTTGGTGGAATGCACATGTGGCAGAATTTCGATGAAATTAGACACATACAGGTTTGGCATGTTTTCCTTCACCGCCGAGCACGAGATGAATTATAAACACAAATTAAGCTCATGAATATTCAGTAGTGCTTGTTTGAACCCGCTACCATTTTAGGAATAGTATTGGACTTCAGTGGAGTCCTCATTTACCGTCTTTAAGAGTAAGTCTCAACTCCGCAGCACACGCAGACAGAAAAGTTAGACAATCGATATTGACACCGCTCGTTTAGTGTAATTTGTTTTTTTTTTTCACAGTGTTATGTCATATGGACTATTACTTTGGGGTAACATTGCAGATATTGAATCTGTTTTTATTTTACAAAAGACTGCTCTCTTTTCTGGTCCATTTAGTAGTATCAAGTTTATATTTACACTTACTTATTGATAGTCTAAAATCTACCACCAGTTCGAAATTTGACACCTCGGCCTTGAGAAGAACCGGCGAAAGAAAATCAGCGGGATCTCTTTTTTCATTAATTTCATGCTACATATACAATAACAAAAATATTACGGTTATTTGAAATAGCCTGGAGGCAACTAAAAGTCATTAATATGAAAATTCAATTAAAGGAAGAAGATGTGATCTTGAAAACAAGTTTATGGATGTCATGAACAATCTATAGCCTATCGAGAACATCATCGAAGAAGATAAAATAGATGACGAATATTAAATTAAATGACTTTTAAGAATTTTATTAGGACTCACATATTTGTTGATTTGTTCCTTTGTAATTTGTACATTGTTGTAAAAAAAATGTTGCGACTAATGCCCAGTGAAGTGAATATTTCTAAAATAAAAAAAGATTCTTTATAAATAAATATTAAAATTAATCGACGTGGAACTTCCATTGTTACCACAGAACCAGCAGACAAAATATCCCGTTGTTATTGTGATCGCTGCGCTATAGCTACAAATTAAATTTTCTTCTTCAAAAGAATTCTTAAGCAAATGAACAAAATGAAAATAACAAATAAAATTAATCAAAACCAATCAAAATAAACTTTATTCAAGTAGGCTTTTACAAGGAATTTAGAATCGTCATTTAACAATTAAGTGACCAACCGGTTCGGAAAGTAGAGTCTACCGAGAAGAACCGGCAAGAAATTCAGTAGTTACTCTTTTTCAATATTTAAAAAATACAGTCATGTATTTTTATAAGTAACATGCTAAGTTACTAATGCGATTTTTATCATAAAAATCACGGAATAAGAGTCAGCAATTTATGTAAATATATGACTGTACTAAATCGATTCCAGACAATAACTAACCTAATAGTGTACTAAAATATAATTAATATATTACTAAAAATGTGTAGCACATTCGTGAAGGTAACTTTGTCATATTTAAAAGTGTATCATATAAGGTTATCATTGGGTTACTAATGCGTGTTCTATCATTAAAATCACCTTATTTAAACAAGTAAATTATGTAAATATATGGCTGCACCAAATCGATACCAAATAATACCTGACCTGACTAGTCTACAAAGATAAATTATAACTTTAAAATAAATTATAACTAAGCCAGCTAGGCCCGTCGGCAGGTGAAAAAAGTTATTCATTGTAGTAATTACAATGTGATTCTCCTCTATAGTAATCATAACCTCAAAAATTAAAACGAGCTTGTTTGGTTGAACATAAATTGATTGACAAAATAATGTATTTAGAATGTTCGTAATGGCTTAAGTCACAGACGTGTTCATTTGTTAGGTGTGTTAAAAATATAAAGGAATGAATAGTTGAATCTGAAGAAAGCGCTCGAGAAATAAAACTAAATATGGAAAGTGGATTAGTCAGGGTGCCAGCCTCTTTGGTGTTCGTGTTACGGTTATCACGTGTGCTGGGGCTTGCTCCGCTACACCTGGCACGAGACCGCGCAGGATACACAGCAACTGTCTCCAGGTCGATTGCTGTTTACAGCTGCATGTTTAGTCTTTGTATCCGTAAGTTTATTTTCTCAAATATTCCTGAGCATTTATGTATGTTTTTAGATAAGAATTTCATTAATCAAGAATAATATAACCTAGTGATCATTTCTGGTAATTAAAAAAAATAAAAATTAACAAAGAAAAAATATCGTCATATTGTCTATTTTACAAAAACATATTAAAATATTGTATATGTTATTGAATAACTTTCAACTACTTACCTTGTAGATATATAGATGATGATGATGATGATGATGATGATGAAATTGTATGAAATGAGAATATTGTATCTCTTGTTTTCAGATATATGTAGCTTTGCAACAATCTTGATATATTTTTTCGACTTCGAAATAGTTCCTGTCGGAAGTGTCTGCATTACATTAGTAATAATGATAACAAATGGATTTTTTTCTTACACAGGCGTCTCCCGCATGAAAGGAATCATCAAACATTCGATCGCATTACATAAAGTATTATTTCAGTTCTTTTATAATAATTATGTTTGTTCCTAAAATACTGTCATATTATGTCCAAGATATTTGAAAGCCATTTTTTTTAATATATTACTTTGTTGTATAAACAGCAGCCGCGTTCATCCACATTAGTTCAACAACAATAGCCTGTAAATTTCTTACTGCTGGATTAAGGCCTCCTCTCCGTTTGATGAATATATGTTATATTTTAGATAAACAAAGATGTTAATTGCAACAGTGACATAAATCGCAACAAAAGGTTGTTCGTTAAGATTCCTTCGGTGTCTTTAATTTTATACGCTTTGTTAAATCTTTTTACAAAATATTATATATTATTTATTTTAATTCAAAAAAATGTAAGTCTGTATTATTTACCGAATTTACTCAAGTCAATCAGTTTAAATATTTACTTTTATTCTCGTGACACCTTCTTTCAGTGTTATTGGAACTGTTAAACTTTATTTTAAGTGTTTATGGTTATGAATTATTGCTGATGGAAATGGAGGTTATGTTGATTAACTTCGATGTCCACTGCGTACTGCAGACCATGACTACGAAGCTTAGGCACTTGAACGACGCTATACATAGTAAAAGTAAGTAAAGTAACAGCCTGTAAATTTCCCACTGCTGGACTAAGGCCTCCTCTCCCTTTGAGGAGAAGGTTTGGAATATATTCCATTACGCTGTTCCAATGTGGGTTGGTGGAATGCTAATGTGGCAGAATTTCGATGAAATTAGACACATGCAGGTTTCCTCAAGATGTTTTTCTTCACCTTCTTCACGCGATCTAACGAAGGCATATGTGTCTATTTGCGGTTTAGTCAAGCAACTGAATGCATCATACGGTGTTGTTATGTTTCTGATCTTTTCAGCGAATACTCTGCTGTTTATGTTCACCTTTGTCAATTTAATTGACAGTTTTTTGAATACAGTATGTTATTTTATTCATACATCAAAATATTAAAAAATATTTGTTTAGCAAGATTTTATTTTTTATATTGGCAATATTTTGAAGTAGCATTACTTTTTTTTGTTTCGTAGCAGGAGATATCCATCAACAATTGAATATATGTCTCCAGTTGCTTTGGTGTACTAAATATGTGGTTGCTATTTTGCTATTTATCGAACCATGGCACCAAATTCAGTCGGAGATAATTTTAAATGAACTATTTGCTCTAAGAGAGACTTACATTTACTTGAACTTGCGTTTGTTCAATAATTACGGAATCCTATTTTCAGGTGATTGAAATACAAATAGTTCTGACAAAGCTTATATATAACATGACGCCTCTTGGGAAGTCCATCCCTCTGCAACCAGACCTGATGTTCAAACAACTCCTTCTTAATGAGCCACATCTATTGCCGTTACGAATGTTCACAGTTCAGCGATCACTCTTTATTAAGGTATTTTGAATATATCTTTTATGGACTCAACTACTGTAACATCATCATCCTCCTGCCTTTATCTCAATTTTATTTGGGGTCGGCGCAGCATGTCTTCTCCTTCCATACTTCTCTGTCAGACGTCCTCTCACAAGTAACATTCTTTCATGTCGTGTTTCACACAATCCATCCATCGTTTCTTGGGTGCCCTCTACCTCTATATGAATCCATATCCCTAATCAAGGCCTTCCTCACAATATGTTCCTTATTCCTCCGCATTAAATGCCCATACCATGACAGCCGACTTCCGCATAACTTCTCGGCTGTCGGTGTCACTTTCAAACTTCCTCTTGTGTACTCATTCCTTACTCTATCTATTCGCAACTACCGTAACAAGAACACCAAAATATTTGAAAAAAAAAATTAAATAAAGATGCCATATATATAAAAAATTTCGAATCTAGTATTATTTTATCTATGAATATCCAATAATGGGGATGTAAGGGGGCGCAAACTACACCTTAGTGCCCCAAGCCAACCTCACCTGCCCGTGGTGCATCCTGCCGACCAGCAAACGAGGCTCTGGCGACCGACTGATGGCGGTATAACCATCAACATAATAGGCGTAGCTAAATACCACAGGCCGGTGACGGGCAGCAGCGTCACCGGTGCGAGAAGCTACGCCCTGCGATCGCCAACCCGCCTGCCCAGCGTGGCGATTATGGGCACAACCTCCACATACAGCACACACGCAAGCCACGGCCCCCAGTTCCCGGCAGCCCCGCTATTCCTCGTCATGGTGGCGACGATGGTAACGGCGGGACGGGGGGTGCTAAGAATCACCGGGCTACGGGAGGCCACCACAACCGACTGACCCTTGCGACGTACAACGGACGCACGCTACGGCTTGACTCGCATCTAGCGCAACTTGAGGTAGAACTTGGGAAAATTAGGTGGCACATATTAGGGCTATGTGAAGTCCGTAGAGAGGGAGAGGACACCGTAACCCTCGAATCAGGCCACCTAATGTACTTCCGAGAGGGTGACCAACAATTCTAAGGTGGCGTTGGGTTTCTGGTAAATAAGTCCCTAGTTGACAACGTGGTGGAAATCTCCAGTGTGTCGAACAGGGTAGCGTACCTCATTATAAAGCTCACCGAGAGGTACAGCCTCAAGGTGGTGCAAGCGTACGCACCGACCTCGACACACTCGGATGATGAAGTGGAAGAATTATTCGATGACATATCGAGGGCCCTCCACTTCACCACGAAAACCCACTACAACGTTGTCATGGGGGACTTCAACGCTAAAGTGGGAGTACAGAACTGCAGCGAATCGGTAGTAGGACCCCATGGACTTGGAAGCAGGAATCATAGGGGGCAAATGCTTGTCAACTTCCTCGAACGGGAGGGGCTCTTCTTGATGAACTCCTTCTTCAAGAAGCAGCCGCAAAGGAAGTGGACGTGGCAAAGCCCCGACACTATGACGAAAAACGAGATCGACTTCATAATGACGGACAAGAGGCATATATTCAGAGACGTCTCAGTGATTAACAGGTTCAATACCGGTAGTGATCACCGACTCCTCCGAGGCTCTCTGAATATCAATTTTAAGGCCGAGCGCGCCCGTCTGATGAAGTCCACGCTCCGACCAAAGCTGCTCCAAACCATTGCGGGATCTGAAACATTCCAGTCAATCCTGGAGAACCGATTCGCTGCCGTGGAAACCACAACGGACGTAAACCAGAACCTCGAAAATGTAGTTCGAATTCTCAGGGAAGAAGGCACGAGATATTGTGGCATGCAGCGTAAGGGCAGGAAGTCGAACCTTTCGGAAGAGACTTTGGGGCTCATGAAGAAACGACGTGAAAACCCACCTGTCACTTCGTCAGAGAAACGGCAATTAAACCAAGAGATCAGCAGGCGCGTACGACACGACCTCCGGTGCTCCAATACTCTTGCAATAAAAAGAGCTATTGAGCAGAATCGGGGGTCTAAGGTGTTCGTACAATCTCTTGGAAGGAGCCACCTGACGAAGTTGACCACAGCAAGTGGAGAAGTCGTTTCTTCTAAGCCGGCAGTACTTTCGGAAGTAGAGGACTTCTACGGCCGGTTATACGCATCGCATGCATCTCGACCTGATCCCGAAAATGAGGATCCTAGAGCTACATTAACACGCCATTTCTCCGAAGACCTGCCTGAAGTCAGTATTGGCGAAATCGAGACTGCTCTTGGACAGCTTAAAAATGGAAAAGCCCCTGGAGAGGACGGCGTTACCACAGAGCTATTAAAAGCGGGAGGTAAACCGGTACTTAGGGAACTTCAGACGCTTTTTAACTCTGTCCTCTTCGAAGGGAGAACTCCGGAGGCGTGGAGTAGGAGTGTGGTCGTCCTGTTCTTCAAAAAGGGAGACAAAACCCTGCTGAAGAACTATCGTCCCATATCCCTACTGAGCCATGTCTATAAGCTGTTTTCAAGAGTGATCACGAACCGTCTTGCGCTAAGATTCGACGAATTCCAAGAGTCGGTGTCAGCCAATAAAACCCTACAGTATATCTATCAAAAAACAATACGAGAATACTTTAACAAATATGTTTTTTACAAATTACCTTTTACACAATAATATACTGGATCAATCAAGGGGCTCGTATCGCTTCTTTCTTTTGATTGTTGGGGCAAGGGCACCGTGGCTGACACCGGCTCCAAATATACCAATAACTATAACTACATGATATAATCGTTAATCGACTTTTAAGTAGTCTAATATTTTTCATTTCATTTAACTTAGGAAGACTCTAAAAAATATGTTGAATACGCAATTATTTTTATTACTTTTTCGTGCATATTCATTTGTTTTAAAATAGTGTTTTGTTTGAAGTCGGTTTTTCTTTTTGTTAAAATTTTTATTTATCATCATCAAATACTTTACATCGAGGTCCATATGCAAGTGAACAATGTGAAAAATATGTAAACTACGGAAAATCTTTTTTATCGTAACGACTTTATCAGCTTAATTTTTTGTTATTGTTGTTAATCATTTGATGAAATGAATGTTTGTATTTTAAAATATTAATGAAATTAATATAGGCAAAATTTTTTTTCCAGAGATCTAATCAAAAATTAAATGCTTTTTTTATATCCCAAGTTGTTTTATTACTGTTTCCAAATTCGTACAAATCTATGACGTCATTTAAACTAATCATGTAATCAACTGTATAATATAACAGTAAGGGTTTTGTTTGTAAATGTGTTACAATACCTCTACTCGTTCGCATTTTCGTTGAAATCGATTTTCCTCAGTTCGAATAACACACCGTTGAGTATCTATAAAATAAATTAGCTGTGCCCGCGACCTTGTACGCCTTTGAATATAACAAAAAAAATATTATTGAAGCCTAAGTTTTTCCCTATTATATCAGTTATCTGCCAGTTAAAGTCCCGTCAAAATCGGACCAGCCTTTTCAGAGATTAGCCGGAAAAAACAGACAAAAATTGTAAAAAATGTTATTTTGGTATATGTGCTGTGTATAAATACATATGCATTAAGTAAAACGTGTTATTTGTGCTATTTTAATATTACAAACAGACAATCCAATTTATTATATGTATAGATAATAATGTCACAATCAGAGACGCTATCTTAGAAAACCATGCAACATAGTTCAACATAATTCTGCAACATATCGTGCTATTAGTGCGAACCGTTGTGAAGTTCCCTTCTTTATTACACATGTAATTAACTGTGACAATTACTTGACCAGCGCCACGTTACAGTAGGTGACTCATAAATCCGGATTGACAACCGAATTGAAATATTCCGTTGCTTTGTTTTGGATCCCATAGTCAGAACCTGAACAACCTCTCCGCAAACTACCCTTGAAGAATATCCATTCCAATAAAAAAAGAGTCATCAAAATTGGTTGGCGTGATATTGAGTTATTCGTTCATTTGTCGCGCACATACTTAATACAAATTTAAGACTTATATGGTTTTCTTATGGATGCCATTATCAGAACTGTACCAAATTGAAATGGGAACGGAAAGTACTAGCTTTTGTATAAAAAAATGTACGACACGATAAATGGGAAAACGTGTTCAAGAGTGGAGACCGCGTTTCGGCAAACGTAGTGTAGGACGTCAAGCACGTTGGAGTGACGATTTGCGCAAGACGGCTGGAAGGAGCTGGATACGAGTATCCGAAGAAACTGCTGTATTTGGAGAGGCCTATATCCAGCAGTGGGCAAATATAGCCCATATTAGTTGATGATGATGAAAAAAATGAATTATCTAAATCGTTTTACCAAGTCGAAAGTCCGGAGTTACAAATAAACAAAAAAAAACACCGTCTACCAGTGGCCACAAACGCTGTAAAGTGCTCGAAACGTCGGGATGTCCAAAATAATTAATATACGCGATTCAAATCCGTTATAACTAGTTTTATTCCAATGTGTAATAATCGCGAAAATTTAAGACAACATGTGAACCAGTACGGACTGGAAACATCAAATAAAATTCGCCGGTTGGAGTACCTAAAAGTTAAACATGCCCAATTCGTAACGTCCATGAACCTCCCTAAAATATGCCGTGACAATAATCTTATTCAGGTTTGTGTAAAAAAAAACAGTCGAAATGAGTCCCTCCTTCTTTTTGAAATGAAAGAAAAGTGCGAGATGGTCGTATGACTACGCGACACAACATGAATTCCCATTTGATATCTTCGGTCGAAGCTAGAAAATAATGATAGAACTTCAAATAGAGGTAAGTTAGTAAAATTATTCATTAAGTATTCAGTAAGGATAAATAGTTTATTGCTATTTCAAATTTGTTATAAAAACGTTCTGTAATTTTTCGTTAAAGAGTAAAAAAAGTTCAATCACTCTTCCTCACAAACTTTCGGCATCGTATTTTGGAAGGAATTAGCTGGTGTTCCTAAAAAGTTATCGTATTCTTCAGAAAAAAAAAACAAATATTAATAACATATTTTTGTTAATATTTGTTTTTTGAAGTCATCTCTTTGAAGTCGGTGTTATTTTTTTAAAAAATATTTTATTTTACTCTTTTTAGTGCTATTTTCACAAAATAGAAATTAAAAGCCCTTATGTAATAAATGATTTTTGTAGATTTTTTCAAATAGCGCTAAACCTATTTCAATAAAACTTATATCCGGAGCATGATATACCAAACAGTAACATAACAAAAGAAATGTTTAGTGAACCTGTACTTCTCTTCATAAAAGCTACGACGTGGAGTATAAATCCATATATTAATGTTCATAGAACTATTTCCTAACTCCTAGTAATTGAGGACGTACACCTTCCATCATCAGCTCAGCAGTATAATATTATGATTGCCAGAAGCAAATGCCAATATAACTTCAGAAAATATGTAAAACACGGTACAAATGCCTATAAAATATGAGGGTTCCCCTCGATTTCTCCAGAATCACATCATCAGAACCTGTTCTAATTAATATGGGACCAACTAGAAGGTCCTACCTTTCAAATAAAAAAAGAATTTTAAAATCGGTCCACGCGTCTTCGAGAAATCGGGGAACATACATAAAAAAAGATTCCGACGAATTGATAACCTCCTCTTTTTTTGAAGTCGGTTAAAAAATCTCATTGTAAATAATATTTTAGGGCTAAGCTGTTACGATTGTTTTGAATAATGTAGATAGTTGAAATTAAAAATAAATTGTAATGAAAATGATAAAGTCAATCAAAAGCGCCTGTTTTTGTCATTATTAAAATTGTCGCGTCGGAACTACTAGTCTGAATGGTTTTTTCCATAATGGATATTCAAGTCTCTCATACGTTGCCCAAGAAACATAATGCTATGATGTATATAATCATGTACACTCGTCTGCTTTTTGGATTGTATTCGAAAGTCCACAACAGTCTAGCTTTTACTGTTGTGACCAAGATCTATTGCGTCACTTTTGCAATAATTGCAACATTTTTCTGTAAGGATCGATATTATTATTTAAAGCAGCGCGACACACACTTTCCATTTATCATAAAAATTTTAACTTTTAATTTCTCGATCTTTGTATCAGTTCTGACCGACGGCGAGTATTTCTTCGAATACTTAAGAGGGACTGACAAAATTGATCATTTGGGATTTGTTAGAGAAGAACAATTTGACGTACAATTTTCTTGTGTTTTATTCATTTTCATTCTTTTATATCGCATTTCACGTGTAGCCGCATTATTGATTGTGAGATACGATTTATATTATAAAGTGATTGAGGTCAATTTCCTAATATTACTGTCAGTACATCTAAGTCACATGACCCGGATCCTAATGTTTGAAATATTGTGGATTCGTTTAAAAGCTCTGAGAAAAAGAATGGAAAGTTTTCCCTGCGTATTATGTGGTGAACAAACTTCTGTGGTCATCACGATTTTGAAGGAACATTTGAAAATTTATAAAAATATATTAGATAATAACAGAAATATCGGCCACGCAGCGAAATTATTGGTAAGTATATGACGGCAGTTAGTCGAATATTAACAGTTATGAAGTCAATTAATATATAACTTGATAATAATTTGTAGGTCATATTCACAAGTTACTTGTATCCGTTTTAATACTTAAACATAAGATATACTTGCACATTGAAATCTACGAGTTCTACATGAACTTATATATAAATCTTGTGCTAAATATTTGCGTTTCGTATGTTTTAATATTTGCCAATATATTTAAGTAAAATTTATACTTTCCAGATGTTGTTACACTTGCTGATTTGTTTCATAGTTTTGCTAATTTTCGCAGACTTTGTTAGTAAGGGTATGACAAAATTTCAAGTAAGTATTGGCCGTCTCCTGTTATAGTACATTTATACTCGACGTGCCAAAATCCTCAATTGCTGCTAAAATTATTTAATTTAATTTTAATTTTTTGGTTTCGGTTTTTGGCTATTTAAAACATGTTTTATTTACAGCAAACCATTAATATGACAGCTGAAATAGTATTCGATGTCTTTCTGTTTTGTTTTCCCGCTATATTTGGAGAGTTAGCCAGCGCTGAAGCGGAAAAGATAAAAACTATATTGGCCAATTAATCTAGGATATGCAACAGTAAGTTTATTCAGGTGCAAAAAATATTTTAACCTTCAAGTTTATAAATACAAAAAGCATGGCACAGAGGTCTTGAAAAACGATTCACAACGAGATAACTTTTACCTGAATCCAACGTCAATGTGGAAAAGATAAAGGTTATAAATTCTTTGAAGACCATGATATTATAAATATATCTTTTTTTCAGACTATGAACTACGGAATACGATTTTGGATGGAATAAAATTCCTGGAACTTTGTCCAGTGAAGTTCACCGTCTGGCGCCTGTTCGCCGTCAACTCGTCGCTACCGCTGACTATTATCAGCGTCTTTATTACATACACTATTGTGGTATTTCAATTTCATCAAGTGAAAATCCTTTAAAACGTAACTTCCTTTATCTGTCATCAATTTTAATTTAATCTTGATTATAGTTATAAGCCTCTTATATTTTTCTTCAATAGCAAATAATGACCATTCATTTTCTTGGAAGAAAGCTTTGGAAAAGGCACTTGTCGAAAGCCTTCGCTATGCCCAAAGTGGCAGCTACTTTCTTCCCAGCGGATTCAACTGCGTCCCTCCGTACCGTCCATACGTACGTCAAGTAAAATAGAAAATCACCAGCTATGCGAGCCCATTGTAAACCGTACCGGCTATCTGGTGGCTAATCGGCTGATTCTTGTCAATATTCTGCAGAATATGGAAGTTTATAATGGATAACATTATTTTGAGAACAAGGATCCATGTAAACAAGAGACAATATAACGAGGGTCAACTCAGAAGCAGATGTCTGTAGCGCGGTTGGAGGGATGGTATCGTTTCTATTTTCTTTGGTCATCCCGAATCTGCTAGGACGTTAAAAGAGAGCCCAGAAGTTTCACATACAGCTCTCCTCCTTTTCTTAGTCTCGCCTTTTGGGCCCATTATTTACCATCCCTGCGTATAAATTTGTGTTCCTCGAGGAAGACCAGTACCGGTCTCACGCCAATTTTGTCATTATACTCTGTCTTCGCCTTAACAATAAAAATTTTTAAAGTAATTTTTTGAATGCGCTGATATTTGGTTTAGTAACGTTCCTGCTTTCGGCGAGACGCCGTTTAACAGAAGCGAACAAACCAAGGCTGGAACTTACCACCACTTAAAGCACCACTTTAGTGATAGAGTCAGGAACAAAGTTCGGGTCATCTGGCGAGAAACAAATCTCCACGGGACAGAAGCTAAGCAAGACAGTAGCTTACAAAGCGAGACCATGAGGGGCCGGCAACCGGCACTGTACTTTGGAAGAGTCACCCGAAAATCCCATTCGCGGATAAATAATCATCGGGGTTTAAACGCGGCTAGATAATGGGTAGGTACTGCCTTTCAAGGCTACCAAGGTAAAGGCCGGCCGGTGGTACAAAGGAATGTTCCAATTTGTATCCTGGTAGGGAAGAAAAGTGGAGTCCACAACGAGGATTATCCAGAACAGCACAAATGTGACGAGTATGAACAAAATGTGCACAAATCTGTTGTGATTTCTTCAATTTAAGAAAAACATTAAAATATACCCTCAAGTTTAAAAATTGTGTATCTTTTTGCAGATGTAAAGCGTTGATGGTGTTCTGCTAATAGTATACTCTGCAAAAGTAATAAAAATAGCCTTTATTTCCACTACAAAGAAATGTTACATCGTACTTATTCTCGGTTATAATAATAATTAATAAATAATAATAATATATATATATATTACTTTTTTGTATATAAATAAATACAAATAGAAATTAAATAATGTTTGTTGTAGTCACCTCTACCACGTAGGCCTACACACCTTTCTTAATGACCGGCAACGAATCTGCAAACCCACCGGGCGTTTGCAGATGTCCATGGGCGGTGGTAGTCACTTTTCATCAGGCGAGCCTCCTGGCCGTTTGCCAACTTTAGCATAAAAAAAGATTCCAATATTTACAGCTTGACATTACAAACAAATTTTGACGTGTAGTTATTCTAAAAGTATATGAAAAGTATTTATGACAGAAACATTATTTTCAAGATCTATTTTCCATCGTTCCCAATCACGCTTTTTGTATAAAGTTATTAATAGATAATTTCGATATTTGTAAATTTATTAAAATATTACACTTACTAATTATTTAGTACCTATCTATCTATAGCATTCATCCATCGATTAGATTCCGTTACTTTTCATACGAAACTACTATTAATTTAAGTAAGTGTATCTTTAAATATTACTTGTATATAAAGTCAAATCATCGACTGAAAGATTATTAAATAATATATTATATTAAAGAACCAAATTAAGTTATTGTGTTATTGAAGGGCAACACTGAAGTTTGACACTACTAGCATTCTTTCCACCATTCCACGTGGTTATTTATGATTCGTACTATTTTTAAAATTTATAGATCAAATCAGTTAAGGAATTAATCTATATATATAAAAATGAATTGATGTTCGTTAGTCTCGCTAAAACTCCAGAACGGCTGGACCGATTTGGCTAATTTTGGTCTTGAATTATTTGTGGAAGTCCAGGGAAGGTTTACAAAGTGAATAAGTATGATAAAAATGCTAGATATATAAAAAAAAACCAACAACTTCGTTTTTCCTTAGAAATACATTTATTAAAGAATTATCATTGATTTTCTATGACTATCGATGTTAGACAATAAAATATTGATGTTTTAAAATTGATTTTGCTATATTTAAAACATCGATACAACTGTTTTTCGAATTTGTATATACATATAAAATATGTGGCATTTTTCGATGTCACTTTATAACTCAAGAACGGGCTCACCTACTCAACCCAAATTTTCAGGGTTTGTTCGGACTATTTAGTAGATGATTTATATGAAGTTTGCACAAAATCGGTCGAGTGGTTCTTCATTTATCATATTTTTTGTAAGAAATGAATTCAATTAATGGCGGGTCATTTTGTTAATGGAGATTTTTCATCATGGAATCCAAAGTAACGAAACTCTTCAATTCTGAGGAGCACGTTAGCGATACTCGGCGGAATCTTATATGGGTTATTTGAATATTTTCAGAAGTCGTTTTATTCTGTTTACATAGACGTTTCACCCTAACTTCGTTTACTTCATGCGAACGGCGCTGACTCATATAAACGGCACGCTTATGCTTATAATCGTAAATCGACTTTTGAGTAGTCTAATGTTAATCATTTCATTTTACTTTGGAGGACTCTAATAAACATTTTGAATACGCAATTATTTTTATTACTTTTTAGGGCATATTAAATTGTTTGAAAATTTTGTTTTGTTTGAAGTCGATTTCTTTTTGTTAAAATTTTTATTTATATAAGTATCTAATTGTTGTGACGTGACTATTTTTGAGAAATATAAAGTATACAATATTTTTAAAATATTATAAGCAACATCACCATAATAAAACTTGACCACCTATATATTTTTGTATTGCAAATTAGTTACAAATTAAAACTTATCGTATAACCAGTTTACACTCAATGGTTTTGCATACCTTATGTTGTAAGGACTTAATCATAGCGACATGGCAATTTATCACGCAACCTCATGATTCCTGTGTCTTTGAAAATATAAAAAAATGTATTGACAGTGTCGTTTTTAATGTAAGTATCAATTGTTTATTGTTACAGTTCAGATCACCAGTTTCGCTGCGTGCAATTGTTTCTATGCTCATCACATTTGGACTAATTTAAGCATTTCGATTATGGCAGTACGAAGTTTGCCGGGTCAGCTAGTTTTTAATAAAACAAAAAATAAAATCAATGTAAAATAATATATTACCCGATGCGATGATGTTGGAACTGTAAGTTGGTTGTATAATATTGATTGTTGAAATGAACAATAAATTGTATTGAAGATATTCATTGTCATAAATATCTTCGAAGAATCGAAAAGGGCCGGTTTTGACATTATTAACATTGTCGTATCGGAACTACTGGTCCGAGAGGTTTTCCCACAATGGATATTCAAGTCTCTGACACGTTGCCGGAGAAACATTACACTATGATAAATATAATCATGTACACTCGTCTTCTTTTTGGATTATATACGAAAGTCCACAAGTGTTTAGCCTTTACTGTTATAGCTAAGATATATTGTCTTACTTTTGCAATAATTGTAACGTATTTCTGTGTGCAAATTTATTTAATATTTGACGAAAAACATGTAAATATGCTCATTACCGTAAAACTTTTACCTTTCATTGTTACGATTTTAGTATCAGTTCCAGTTGTAACCAACGGCGAATATTTTCGATTATTTGGACGGAATAGAAAAAATACATAACTCAGCGTTTGTTGAAGAAGAAAGTTTTAAAGTTCTCTTTTCTTTTGCCATATTCATATTTGTTACTTTATTTCGTGTTCTACGGATAGCATTAGTATCACTCACTTTTGCAATACCTTTTGTCAGCAAATTATTTGTGTTCTATGTACTGATGTTGACGTCAGTAAATTTAGGTAATATCACCGAGATCTTAATGTTAAAAAGCGGCAATGAAGAACACGATGCGATGCTTGCTACGACTCTAACTGATCATTTGAGCGCTTATAAAAACATATTAGATAACAACAAGAAAAATGGCCACGCTACGAAGCTCTTGGTAAGGATATTGCGATAACTCTTGCAGGCATGTGTATGGTGTTCTGCTCTTAATTTCTCTATGTAATGAAATATTTATAGTAATTAATTGTTTAAACTTATTTTCTTATTTAAATAAAACTAATTATAACGGATGAATCGCGTATATTAATTATTTTTAAACATCCCGACGTTTCGTGCGCTTTGCAGTGTTCGTGGTCACGGGTAGACTAAGATGACATTTGTCTATTTGAAGAACAAAGGAAATATTATTAACAACTACCGCCAACGATTTCTCAATTGATATCTTGAGTAACGTTCCGGTTGCACGCAGAAGGTACTAACTGTATCTTTAGGTCTTGCAGTCTGCTGGATTTGGGATTTTAAATTTTTAATAAGTGGATCCCAGGTGTTAGAAAGTCTCCAACCATCTTCTCTATTGAAGTTCGGATGTTTTTGAATTTCAATAGCCTCGCGTATCATTCTAGGAATGAATCTGTGTTCTCTAGCGAGGATCTGTGGTTTATCAAATCGGATAAAATGGTTAGGTTTATCCAGAGCATGTAGTCCTCCATTTCACCAAGAAAACCTACTACAACGTTGTCATGGGGGACTTTAACGCTAAAGTGGGAGTACAGAATTGAAGCGAAACGGTAGTAGAACCTCATGGATTTGGAAGCAGGAATCGTAGGGGGCAAATGCTTGTCAACTTCCTCGAACGGGAGAGGCTTTTCTTGATGAACTCCTTCTTCAAGAAGCAGCCGCAAAGGAAGTGGACGTGGTAAAGCCCTGACACTATGACAAGAAATGAGATCGACTTCATAATGACGGACAAGAGGCATATATTCAGAGACGTCTCAGTGATTAACAGGTTCAACACCGGTAGTTATCACTGACTTCTCTGAGGCTCTCTGAATATCAATTTTAAAAAAATTTAAAAATTTTTTTTCAAAAACTGTAGCAACTTCCTTTTGACTATTTACTACTTTACTATTATAATTCAGGCTCAATTCGGAGTTGCAACTGCCAACTCTATCAGTTTCACAATTAATAATTTTCCAGGTCATTTTTATCTTGTCATGTGCATTCTTAATTTTATTTTTTATAGTTAAAGATTTTGCCAAAAATCACACTTTTTTAAATAATTTTGAATAGTTACTTTCATAATTGGCAAAAGTGACACTATGATTATACGCCCTTTTATTGTAAAACTCATACATTCGTTGCCTACTTTTATGAATTCCAATAGTCGCCCAATCATTGAATTTTAAAAAGTTCTTGTATTAACTGTTTTAGAAGTGAATATGGATTTAAAATTGTTTCTAATTAATTTGAATGAATTGTTATACAAGACATTGGGATTGTCACTAAAATATAGATGAGGGAGATTAGCCATAATATTACTTCTAAACTTCTCAATAAAACTTGTTTTCAAAGGAACAAACATTATCTTTTCAGAAGTACTTATTTTTTTAACATGAAAATTAAATAACGCTTGTTGTCCACAATGATCTGAACTGAAGTTATTAATAATAATTTTGTTTTGTGTGAAAAATGAACATCCTATAGCTACATTAACACGCCATTTCTCCAAAAATCTGCCTGAAGTCAGTATTAGCGAAATAGAGACTGCTCTTGGACAGCTTAAAAATGGAAAAGTCCCTGGAGAGGACGGCGTTACCACAGAGTTATTAAAAGCGGGAGGTAAACCGGTACTTAGGAAACTTCGGACGCTTTTTAACTCTGTCTTCTAAGGGAGAACTCCGGAGGCGTGGGATAGGAGTGTGGTCGTCCTGTTCTTCAAAAAGGGAGACAAAACCCTGCTGAAGAACTATCTTCCCATATCCCTACTGAGCCACGTCTATAAGCTGTTTTCAAGAGTGATCACGAACCGTCTTGCGCGATGATTCGACGAACTCCAACCCCCGTAACACGCCGGGTTTCGGACCGGATACGGCACCATAGACCACATCCATACAGTGCGGCAGATTATACAGAAGTCCCATGAGTATAATCGGACCCTGTGTCTTGCATTTGTGGACTATGAGAAGGCCTTTGACTCGGTTGAAATCTGGGCTGTTCTGGAGTCCCTACAGCGTTGCCAAGTGGATTGGCGATACATCCAAGTGATGAGATATCTCTACGAACCTGCCATCATGTCCGTCCGAGTACAGAATCAGCAAACAAATCCCATACCATTGCACCGAGGAGTGAGACAAAGGGACGTTATTTTCCCCAATAATAAAGAATATCTTCATGATGCTAAACTGGAATGGCGTGGCATCAACATCAAAGGCGAATACATCTCTCACTTGAGATTCGCAGACGACTTCTTCATCGTGGCAGAAACGCTGCAGGATCTACAACAAATGCTGAACGAGTTGGCTGATTCTTTCGATGCGTATCTGCCTACGGATGAACACGTTCTACCGGAACCGAATACGATACACGGTACCGTCCTCGAAGTTGTTCAAAAATATGTCTACCTCGGGCAGACTTTACGATTAGGTAGAAACAACCTTGAGGACGAGGTGAATAGAAGAATTCAGCTGGGTTGGGCAGCGTTTGCGAAGTTACGTCGAATCTTTACATCGTCCCACAGTGCCTTAAGAAGAAAGTCTTCAAACAGTGCGTCCTATCCGTCATGACATACGGAGCCGAAACGTGGACACTCACGACAAGGCTGGTCCACCAGCTTAAAGTCGCGCTATAGAAAAGACTATGCTCGGCGTTTCTCTGCGGGATCGCATCAGAAATGATGTGATCCGTCAAATATAAGTAATCAAGTAGGCTGAATTGGCAGTGGGCTAGTCAGATTTGTCGCAGAACCGACACGGGCGTACGGGCTGATGATTATGATAAATTACTGACTTCTATAGTCACATTCAACCGTTATTTCACTCCAAATATCCAAAAACGTAAATAAATACATATCTCATCACTTCTAATCAGTATCACAAAATTATTTTTTATTTTTCTGCCTTAAAAAATAACAGAGTTCCATTCTAACTTTCTACCCCTATTTCACCTCCTTAGAGGTAGAATATGCAGATACGCTTTAATTAGTATTTACTCATTTCTAATTATTAATTTTAAAATGAAGTTCTACGGACCTAACTTCAAAAATGGCGGACGCCCATATAAACTTTCAACCCTTATTTAATCATTTTAGGGATAGAATATCCAAAAACACTGAAATAGGTATTGACTTATTTTCAATCATTATCTCAAAACTAAACTTTCATGTCTCTAATTAAAAAGACGACGGACTATAATACAAACTTTCAACCCTTATTTCACCCATTTAGGGATAGCATATCCAAAACGCTGAAATTGATATCGACTTATTTTTAAACAGTATCCCAAAATAAAAATTACACGTTTCTAACTTAAAAAATAACGGACTTGCATACAAACGTTTAACCCCTATTTCATCCCCTTAGGGGTATTCCAAAATTCCTATCTTAGTGGGTGTCTACTCAATAAATCCATCCTACTCAATAAATTTCAAGGCCCTAACATTAGTTTACGCTGGGCGATGATGAATCAGTCAGTCAGGACTTGTTATTTTATACATATATATAGATGGGACTCGTAGTTGGGCAACAACTCTGATTTCGGTGAAGGTAGACATTCTCAACAAACGCGTTAATCCACTCATAGGAAACCAGGTGCACGGTGTATTCTTATACATAGCTGATGAAGTTATTCGTATTTACGAAGTTGTTCGAACCTTCGAAGATATTGGTCCAAGAGTTTTATTCAAATTTAAAATATATTATATTTCGCAGATATAAATAAAAAAACAGTAATATTACAAATACGCTTTTACTTTCAGGTGCTGCATTACGGAAGAAGATTTTGGATGGAATAAAATTCCTGGAACTTCGTCTGGTGAAGTTCACCGTCTGGCGCCTGCTCGCCGTCAACTCGTCGCTACTGCTGACTATCCTCAGCGTCTTTATCTCGTACACGATCGTGTTACTGCAATTCATTCAAGTGAAAACATAAATATGTCTAAAGTTTTGAAGAACGTTTCTCTTCCTTATCCTACATTCAGTAAATGTTGTTATCTGATAGCAATAAAGTTAATGTTTGAATTATTATTTGAAATACATATAATTCGTTTGTACCTTGTTTTTCAAATCACTATCACTACATAAATAAATTAATTCTGTAGTAAATTAGTATCAGTATTGCACCCGTGCGAAGCCGGGCGGATCGTATTAAATAAAGAAAACGGATGAAAACGGATAATAATAAATTGAACCGAACTAAATATTGACGCAGATTTGTAGTCAGACTCTTCTCTTTCCTGTTTTTGATTATACTGATACAAGCTTTGTGGACTTAACCGAAGACCAATTAAATAAACTTGAGAGACACCATATTCCCTTTATTCTGTTTATATTTGGATTAAGGAAGTTCGCACACGTATCTTCATTATTCATTAGACTTCGTCGGATCATGCATGTCTTGTCTATTCTTTACTGTGTATTGTTTACGCTGCTACTCCCCCTTCCCTGAAGGACAAATGTATATTTTTAGGAAAACCCGGAGAACACGGAGAGACTGATTTTAAGGGTAAGGTCCGATTATAAATCTATTTTTAATAAAAAAATCATATACAATTTTACGCCCTGAAACAACCACCCCTGAAATATTCGGGAGGCCAGAACCATACATATTTTTCAAAAAAATTTAAAATGCACTGTCTGTCTCAAATACCTTTTCGCCAACGATTTCTTTTACTCTGTGTTTCTGTTTTGTATTTTGTTTATTTATTTTTCATTTTCGTTATGTTTGAAGACATCGTATATATTCGTAGTCAATATTTTTAAATTTACGTGTATATGTATATTTATTTATTTTATATGTATTAATAATATAATTAATTAATTGATATATAATTTATCTATTCTATATTTATATTTATTTCATAGTTTAATAATTTACTCGTAATATTTTATTTATTAGTACAGTACCACCCACCTTACATTCTATGACCTATCCAAAATTGTACGCCTGTTCTATTAAGGCCAATCTATGTTATATTTTTTTTATTTTTCTGTGTGGTGTACAATAAAAGAAAAAACTAAACTAAACTATATTTGATATAATTTTGTTTTTTTAACAATAACCATCGTACGTATCTCAAAACATTATATAGCGTTCAGTAACGTCACACCTGTTATGTCTACTTATTCTAAAAAAAACAGAACATTGAAACAAAAATAAATGCGTTTTTCAAATTTGCAGACTCCAAATTCCTCTTTTCAACTTTTATCTCAGCTTTGTGGCAGAAGGTCCAGTCAAAACCATTATTTGAAAACTTTGTTGAAGTAAATGAACACATTGGCTCAAAACATACGTCAACGCTGTTTTTTTTTCGGAGTATCGATATCGGTTTTGAATTTTTACAAAGTCTATCTCAAAGGTCGAGCAAAATTGCATCAGCAAAGCCAGTGAGGACAAGTACAATCAGTGGACCAGTGATAGAAGGAGTTACGTCATACAAAATATAGATCCGTTTTCGCGCGAAAATTTTGATTTACATTTTGAAACAGCATTTTTGTAGTAAATTACAATATTTTACATTTTTAATATTCTTGTGGTCTATCCTGTAAGGTGTTTTTTTTAAATTTAACACAAAAATAAAAATATCGCATCTCTCCTATTGTTGTTTTTATTGTAAATATGAAAGTCGCATCTAATTGAAGCACCAGCTAAGTTTGTACAAGAATTGTGGAGTATCTCTTTCACTTTGTAGTCAAGAGGTACCTCGTTGTTGGCCTTTTAAATAAATAGATAAAACAAGGAACAAAATGTTAAATACACGTAACAAATAAATCAATTTGTAAAAACAAAAATTATGAAAATCAGTCCACCCAGTGAAAAGTCTTGAGGTAACAAACATAAAAAAATATATATACAGACGAAGTGATAACCTCCTCCTTTTTGAAGTCGGTTGAAAATCTTTAGTTGTTGCTTCCAATAAATTCGAAGTTCAATGCATTCAAAACTGATTATAAAATACTCCTTAAATAAGGTTTACTTTGCTCTGTCACTTTTTATATTCACAAAAGTCTAAGAATCAAACTACTAAGTCGTACTTCAAGACACACAATTTATTTTTAGTTAGTGAGGTTATTAAGTGTTTCAAATTTAAATAAATAGCAAAGTTCTCTTCTTCGTCATGATTCAGTGTTACCAGAATCTAAGTTTTTAAGAGTTTGTTTATTTGCATCAAAATCTAATAGGAATCAATAGACAATTATTTTTCCGTATTCACTCACTTCTCCCATCTCTTTTGCACATACTGTACCGTTATAACAAAGTATGTAGTTATAAAGCTTATCGTCTGTAACAAGTGTTATTAAAATAGAAAACAATTATATATCATAGTCCTTCACTGAAAGCGGTCTCACTCGGTTCAGATAAATAAGCAAATCGACTTTGGCATTTATAATACTATTATAGGCTGTCGTTATTAAAACGTTTAATTAACAAGGTATTCAGTTATAACAACCGCAGTGAGAAGTGATCTCTGCATGGTGACCAGGTCCAGCGGAGACATCGTCGGCTGGTTGAGATGAAGCTGTTTGAACATCAGGTCCAGTTCTAAAGCGATCGACTTTCCAACTGGCGTCACATTACAATTCAACTTAGTGAAAAGTATTCGTATATCAGTAAGCTGCAAAAATATTTATTTTAAATTGTATGTACACTTGTACACTGGCTCACTTATATTTCTAAACTGCATCCTGCCACATCTTGGAAGCAGCGCTTTTTACAAGAACGTCTGGTTGGGTACCGTCGACTCGTCATATATTCAACAGCCGAGCGGCAATACTTGTATTGTTGTGTTCAGGTACAAGGGACTCGACATCTAAATTCCTAAAGTTTGTGGCGTATTGGCAATGTATAGACTGGTTTACTATGTGCCAATGTTTATGGGCAGTGGTGACCACTTACCATCAGGTGGCACATTTGGCTCTTCGTCTAACTATCGTGCAAAAAATTAACAAAGACATGAATTATATTCATAGCTCATCATTTTACACGATATTTGCAAAATTCTCAGGATTCTTCGAAAACAAAACTTTTGAAAATCGCTTTACCTGCACACTTATCTGATGCCACGGTTCAATGAATAAAACAGCCATAGACAAATGATAAACACCCCATAACACCTGAATACATAGGACTGCGGTGTGATAACGTAGTCCTGCTTTAGAAATGAGATAACGATGAATAAACATTATAAAAAAAATAATTATAACAAAAACTCTTAATTTGACTGAAAAATGATAATTATTATTAATTAGTTTCAATAGTAATACATACAAGTCAGGTATGAGTAGTCAATAAAATTGAATAAAGTCATCGCCAGAAACAGAGAGTTCGCTGAAAATAAAATAAACATGATGCCGCCCCGGATCGCGCTCAGTCCCTTCACCGCTTCGCAAACAGACACATAGGCCTTCATTAGGTCACGGAAACGTGTCAGTGACAAACGGCACGTCGCCCCTGAAATATAATCTAAAACGAAATTACAGTATTAATATATATTTATTTAGGTTTTTTTTCTGGATTATGTGTATCTGGATGTCTATCCAGTCTGTCTATCTAGACTGCCAAACCTGAAAACGCGTCAAAAAATAGTGCCAATAAGCCAAAAGTGCCAATAAGGCAAAAACTTAGTTCACGTACGACACGTGCCCATACAGTGCGACATTCTATATAGATATATAACGGAGAAAGCATGTCCGAGCCCGTTTTTAAAAACCATGACGTCATAGCCGACGTCACCAGTGTCAGGGTTTCGATCTTTAACCATTATCAGAGGTTTGAAATTAAACTCAGGGAATATAATTCTCTGATTTATTCCAATATGAGGCGGTCCGATCGCTCCGACGGCTAGACCAAGCCTGTCGATACCGGCGGGTGCTTGATCTTTTATAACAAAAATAGGTGGGTAGACTTATTCACTTAACATAACAGCTGTTTACCAATACTAAAATATTTCAGACTAATTTAACATTTCAAAATTCACTAAAAATTATTCATTTAACAATCAAACAGTTTTAAATTATTAAAATAATTGTTTCTGGACACGTGTTTTTGTTAAATGATGTCAAGTGTGTCTTTCGTGTGCTACCAAACAAGTCTAATATATGATTTGTAAGATTACGGTCTCATATTTATAAATACTCGATAGCCAGCAATACTTCAAGCCTTATTTTAGTAATTTAGGGAGAAACACATCATCGACACTCACATGAATTAGTCTTGTCTACCCATTCGCTGAGCTTCTGACGCATTGTACACAGTATGTAACATATATCGAAGTTTATGAACGCATTCTCCATAAGGTATCCATAAGGTTAATATTGTGTGGCGACTCTAAGGAATTGCATATTCAATGTATCGATTTAAACAACTTACGCCTCGATTCACTTAAAGTGATATATTTAAAAGTCGCAAGTATTGCCATCAATAATATTGTGAGTGTTGTGTTAATTACAGCAAATCGACTTTTGTTTCGGTTCATATCCGATTTTCCGGTTAAATCGTAATGTATCTGAAATATATGGTGATTGGTATAAGAATATAATCTCAACCCCATAGTACAGCTTTGTTTTCACAGACAAACTTAGCGTCACCGTGCTGACCTGCCCGTCATAGCGTACCTACTTAGAGTACAAGTAAGTAGTACAAGTCTTGTCAATTTTGAAAATGAATTTATTTTCTCTAAACATATGATTAATTAACTTTTTTTAATTTGGTGAACGCCGTTTTACTTTTTAGGGAATTTTTGTCACGTAATAAACTTAATTACTTCCCAGTTATTATTTAATAAAAAATAGATAGAATTTCTTTGGAAAATTATAATATTAAATACTTTATAGAGTAAAATTGAATGTTTCGCTATATTTTTCATGCGGTAGATGCTCCCATAGGATCCCACTCCGGTTACAAACATTGTTGCTATTATCTTGATAAAACCTCCAACAGGAAACGACGAATAATCCTTATAAAACTTAACAGTATTTTTGTAGATAAATGTTAACTCACAAATATCTAAAACGAGGAAAAAAATTTCATTACATTTTTTAAATTAATTAATATTTTTTATTCTACAAGAATGAGACATTAACTTTGACATTAAGCTATGCCCAATAAGTGAAATAAGTCTTAAACATGTTAGTCACTATACAATCACAGAAACACCTTTTTCTTAAAAGCACCTTACACGGGTCTAGTGCGAGAACAAAACTTACGCGTGCAGAATGTTAACATGTAACCGTATATAGCGACTGGTCGGGATACTGTAACTATGTAGCCTCCACGGTCGTGAGCGAAGCGTAGCGGGGCAAGCCCCAGGGCTCGCGACAGGCGTAACACGACTGCCAACGCACCCTGAACTTTACACGCTTCGTCCTGCATCTTCACACCTCGTTACAATGAATTGATGTTAGCTATAAATAATTATAATAAACTAAAGCCTTTATGACTATGATTGAAATATAAAATTACCTGAATGAAATTAAAATTTTAAATTACCTGATTGAAATTTGCTAATTTTAACACACCACAAATTTTACCTTCTCGAGTGGTGATTTAAAATATAAGGCTTATGTCCGCCCCCAAGATTCAATCGCCTTCCATGCCAAATTTTATCAAAATCGGCTTTACGGTTTAAACGTGAAGAGAATAGAAGTGAAGAGAAGGAGAACAGATACCTTCGAGACACAGAGTCACCTTTGCATTTATACTATAAGTAGGTACCCACAAAACGTAGGTGTAGGTGTCTTGATCAGTGTATGATTCGTGTGTTGCGTTGCGTACTGATGTCTGTTATTTTGTCATTATAAGCTGAATGGCTTCCAAAAGGTGATAAGAATCGAATCGATTGTTGTAGAATTAATGTTTAGTTACAATCTGTATACGAGTCATACTTTACGTGATATTTCAACAAAAGGGTTCTGCACATTAAAAAAATTACAATGTTTAATTTCGATGTACTACGAATGTGTTATTGTGCCAGGAGTACGGACGGCAACGGAGTTAGGGACCGGCCCGTGAACCACGAATATTCTTATCAACGATTTATATCTCAAAAAGTCAACCTAGCGAAAATTGTAGGTTTACTAAGGATATTTCAAAAGTCCCTTAATGGTTAATATTGACTTGAAAACAATTATAGTTAAGTATAGTAATAACGTTGTTACCTTTCGGGGTGGTGGGTATAAAGAAACAATATTAGGTTATAAAATTTTTAATGCACAGTAACTTCGTATATACAAACAATTTTCGCTTAGCTAGTTACTTAAGTTACTTGTTACTTCTTATAATGACTATTATAGAAAATTATGCCAGCTAGACTCAGCGTGGGTCACTTGGGATAAAAGGCAAGCTTGAAAATTCAATGTTTACTAACCCAAAATGTGAGAGTGAAAATTAGGCGCCACTGACGAATAAATTAGTTGATGTGGTTTGAACGATTACACCGCTCGCCAGACCGGTGTAAACGAAATTTATAATATAATTCAAAGGGGGTACATCACCAAAGTTTCCAGCTACACGTGGATACCGACAACGGCTTAGGGAACAGGCCTGCCGTCCTTGGAGTTGCACCAGCCGCTATCTGGGCACACTCAACCAGGAACCTGGAGCCGTTCACTCTTAATATTTCCGTTCAAGAAGTCCACGTGGTGGGTAAATCCGATTTAAAAAAAAAACCTCCTTTAATACGAAATATACAGGTTCAATAAGTTAAGCAAATAAGCAAATGATAAATACCTTTAACGAGAGATGTAAGCACGAATTTACCTTCTGGAGGTTCAAAGTCCTGCTTACACAAATTGACGATCTCAACTCCGGAGAACCATTTCAAAGGGTCACTGGAAACCACAATTTACACATGACTACGACTTTTCGAATTGCAAACCAATGCATTTAATCAAAAACAAGAATTAAAGACTTACAATTTTTTACGAGTCGGTAAACATGATATAAAGTTCTGTCAAACTTCAAAACTTCATTGTTAATATAAATTCTGAAAAGATAACTGCTATTAAAGGACTGAATACTAAACAACCACAAATTAATAAACTCAATTATTAAGACAACTCACCGATATATTCAGTATATCGAATTAGAAGTTTGGATTCGGTGTGAAGCCGATAGTTCCAAAATTCAAAAAGAACGAAATCGAAAGTTCACGAACCTTTGAAAGGTTAGCGAGTGTAACCAGTATCACTACCAAAATACCCTTAATGAAAAAGGAATTATATCCATAATTAAATCAGGGAAATAATTTTGGAATAATTATTAAAATTAAGAAAAGTCAAAAATGAGGCAAAGTAAATTTATCATAACTAGACTCCGACACCTACATCGAAGAACTAACCTTTAAACTGGAAGACAGCTATTAAATTAATCTGAAACGATGTGAAATGACCTCTAATCAAATTCAACAAACAAATTAGATGATTAAAATCTTATTTTAATAATTGTTTTAATGCACCTTTAAAATAAATGTAATTTATTTTATTAATTAAAATTTTAGAAAATGCCAAGATGAAGCGTTATACTAGCAACACCGATATAAATTAAGTGGGAAATGGGTCAATGGCACGGAATTTAGCGATTTGACACTTTTTTGACGTTTTATATAATTATAAAAAAAGTTAAAATTATGAAAATTTATGAACACTATTTTTAAAGTTGATATGAGTAATATACAAATAAAAATATGTACTGAACCTACGATTTAACACGTAATATAAAACCTTAGCTGTTGTCCAAAATTACCCAATTTACAACCCTAGATGTTTATTCAAAAATCAAAATCAAAATAAAAATTAAAAAAAAAAATAAACCGACTTCAAATGCGTGAACACAAAAATAATCGTTCAAATTGGTCCATAATCGGCGGAGATATTGCGTATAAAAAAGTTCATCCCCAATTTTCCACCCTTGGGGGTTGTTTTTTTTATTATTAATCTTGTTTTTTTTTAATATTATTCTGTGATGATAATTAAACATGAATAAATTACTTACAATATTTAACCTTTTCTTCAAGGTATATTTAATTTATAAAGGCTCGAAACATGCCACATGTTCTTGTTTCCGTAGTCCTACAAGATTCTCTAAATGGGTTTTCGAATAAAGATCTCTCAGTCCGTGTTAGTCTGATCTTAAATTGAACTATGAAAAGATATTCATGTTTAAATTTAAAATCGAATCTGAGTTATTTTGATTTGCAGACGATTAGCTAAATCTAGCTTAAGGGAGGTTAAATACAAATATTTTCTCACCTTTAAATTTGCAGTGTTCTTTCTGTATATTTTAATCTTATAATATCAAAAAATGTTAATATTCATGAGCCATATTCTTAATAAGATGATCTTGGTTTGATTTAATCATTACCACATTAACGAATGTACATACTTATGGATATAAAAACTAAGATGAGGGTAGTTGCACAGACAGTAGTTTCCGACTTTCTTGTTGGGCCATCTTGATATCATCTACATTACCAATCGTTAAGGTAATACCAGACGGTTCGTTCGAGTGAATATTCTTTTGAGTGAATGATTAATTTTTCTTTCATTCTATGTTCACACGGCTCAGCTGGTATGACGTAAAAAGAACACTCATCCGTAGTTTCTTTCAAATATGGCATTTGGTAATATTAAAACAGCAACGTATTTTGTTCGTACCACTTGAACACCATTTTGCAGCGTTTGAGACAAAATGGCCAAATCCGAATGAACGTTCACTCTGTGTTCAGACTGTTCATTTTTCGTTTATTCTGAGGTGGAATGAAAGATGCCAAATGAACTGATCCAACTACTTTGTATCAGTTCACTGATGAATTAATTCGGCACTTTTGTTTCACTTTGTGTTTAGGGTGTCACTTTGAGTAAAGGTGCAAATTGAAACACGAAAATGTACAAAAAAGGAACCGTCTGATTCCACCTTTAGTCCTAGCTTCGAAAAATAAATTTGGTGTACATTGCATTCAAAACTGATAATAAGAAGTCCTAACATAAAGTTTACTTTGCTTTGACACTTTTTATATTAAAGAAGGTCTAAGAATCAAACTACAATGTGGTACTTCAAGCCACTTGCTAGTAGCTAGTGAGGTTATTATCTGTCTCAAGATTTAAATAAAACGCAAGGTTTTTTTCAACACAATTCAGTGTGTCCAGGAGATAGGACTTTCTAAGACTATATTTATTTTCATCAAAGTCAAGTAACTATAAGTCGATTTATTGGAATCAATAGACAAAATTATTTTTTTGCGAGTTGAGTTGACTTCTCCCATCTCTTTTGCATACACTGTACCATTATAACAAAGTAGGTAGTTATAAAGCTTATCGTCTGTAACAAACGATATGAAATTAGAAAACAATTATATATCAAAGTCCTTTACTGAGAAAGGGTTCACTCGGCTCAGACAAATCAATAATGAAATATGCCATTTATAATATTATCATAGGCTCCCGTTATTAATGCTTTAAATAAACAAGCAATTCAATTATAACAACCTTTGTGAGAAGTGATCTCTGAATGGTGACCAGGCCCAGCGGAGACATCGTCGGCTGGTTGAGAAGAAGCTGTTTGAACATCAGGTCCAGTTCTAACGGGATCGACATTCCAACTGGCGTCATATTCAATTTCAACTTAATCAAAAGTATTCGCATCGCTTTGACCTTCAAAAAAATACTTTTTAAGTTATGTGTAACATTCGTCTTTTGGTCATGCAGCCTTTCTGGGCAGGTATGACGAGAGTGCCGATGTAACTACAGGTACGAGGAATGACATCTAACTTTCTAAGATTGTTGGTGGCGAATTGGCAATGTAAGGTTGAACAGTTTACAGTTGCCAATTTCTATGGGCAGTGGTGACCACATACCATCAGGTGGCACATTTGCCCCTCCGTCTAAATACGCCATTAAAAAAATCTTCAAAGAAATTGAAGAAAGTCATTACTCGTACCTTTTGCACGATGTTTTAAAATTCAACGGGGATTATGGAAAATAAAACTTTTTAAAATCAATTTACCTCCGCACTTATTTGATGCCACGGTTCAATGAATATAACAGCCGTAGACAAATGCACAACACACCAGAACACCTGAACAAATACAGCCAAAGCGTGATACTTTGCTCCTGCTTCGGAAATGAGAGAACGAAAAAAAAAATTATTCCAAAAATTCTTAATGCCACTCTACAAATTAAGAGTAATAAAATGAGTCCCAGGTGTAATACATACAAGTATAATATGAGTAGTCAATTAAATTGAAGAAAGACATCGTCGTAAACAGAGAGTTCGCTGAAAATAAAATAAATATGATTCCCCCTCGGGTCTCGCTCAGTCCCTTCACTGCTTCGCAAACAGACACATAAGCCCTCGTTACGTCCCGGAAACGTGTCAGTGACAAACGGCACGCCGCCCCTGAAATATTATTTAAGACAGTATTACGATATTAATATTTATTTATCGAATTTATATCGGCTTTCAAAATTGAGAACGTATCGAAAAAATCAGTGGCAAACAGTTTGAAGAAACTAAGTATAATGAGGACATCATCGTTACATATTTACCAGAATTTGACTTGTCTACCCATTCCCTTAGCTTCAGACTCACCGTCTTCAGTATGCAATATACATCAAAATTTATAAGCATATTCTCCATAAAGAGTAGATATATTCTGCTGAACTCCAAATAAATCATAGTGTCGAAACTTAGCACTAAAAAAAGTCTCGTATAAATTGTTGACCTGATAAAAAATCACTATAGGTATTAATTACGGGGCATAGACGCAGAGACCGGTGAATGCCGAATGATTAGGATTTCCAAATCCATCCGAAATATTTCCACATGATAATTTACTCCTTTTAGCTTGCCAGACTTAAAGATGGGCCTGGTGATAAACAGTCACAAACCTACAGTGCTATGATCTTGTTATATATTAAGCTAGGTTGTCTATTTATAATGACTCATCGTACACCACCGCACTTCATTCTAAACATAACACAACCACATTAAGTGTTGCTGCTTAACTGTAGAACCCCTAAGCACACAACTGATCATCAGTTTTGCATGTCATTTAAACCGTGACATGTATTTTAACTGCAGTCATATTACTGGACAACGAATCCCCGGAAATTGAAAATAACGATTCAAAGAACTCACGTCCATTTTTTCCGAAGGCCATATATTTAGAAATTGCAGGTAACCCGATCATTAAAATTAAAAGTATTGCATTAACAAAATGTAAACCAAATAGACTTTTGTTTCGTTTAATATACGATTGGCCATTTAAATCGTAATTTATCTGAAAGATAATGGTTACTAAAAAAATGTCATACTAATTTCAGCCACACGCAAACCTAACGTCATCGAGCTTTTCTATCGTAGCGTATAGTACGACATAAATTAGATGTAGCATCGGAAAATGCAATAGAATGAAAATAAAACCGATTACTGCCGATTTACATAACCAATAGAAATAGCTCCCTATCGCGACATTTGACGCTATTCGTCGCTATAGATTCAAAGAAAGCAAGTGCATGTAAATCGACGCGTCAAATTGTCGAATATATTAGGTCATATGATATTACAAGTTATTACGTTTGTGCAAAGATCATAATATTCGCATGAGAAATAAATATTGATAATTGAGGATGGCGTACTCAATTCGGGTGTGATCGGTTTTACGAATTTTGCCGATGCGACATCTAAGTTGTGTCGTACTATACCTACTTAGAATGCAAGTGTTACCACTAAACAACTTTGCTTTATTACAACAAGTATTTAAACTACTGTGTTTTTTTATTTATTTTTATTTGATAAATATACAGCCTCACAAACAAGACATTCGTAGATAATGTCGAAATATCGAGCTCCACCAATTATAATTAAAAACAGGGTAAATATCCCGTTGCAAATACTTGTAGTAATAAAAATGCCTAACCATGTTAATTTAAAAACTATGGTTTAATTTCAAAATTACTAACATACAAAAAACTACATTTATGACACTATAAAACAAATATATTGAATTTTATCATTGCGGAATATTATAATATTACTTTATAGAGTAAATTTAAATGCTTCGCTATATTTTTGATGCGGTCGACGCTCCCATAAGATCCCACTCCGGTTACGAACATTATTGCTGACACAGTGATAAAGTTTCCAACAGGAAACGATGAATACACCATGTAAAACTTAACAATACTTTGGTACATCCATACTGCTCCACAAATATCTAAAATGAGGAAAAAATAAATTTCAGCGAAGTGGTAAATAAGTTTATAGGAATTAAACTACGTTCCATGTAATTAGTAGAAAATCAGTGGATAATAGCAGAAAAACTTATTTCTCGAATAATCTTACGCAATCCGCGTGTAAGAATACAACTTACGGGTGCAGACCGATAGGATGTAACCGTATATAGCGACTCGTCGGGATACAGTGACTATGTAGCCTCCACGGTCGTGAGCGAAGCGTAGCGGAGCAAGCCCCAGGGCTCGCGACAGGCGCAACACGACTGCCAACGCACCCTGAACTTCACACGCTTCGTCCTGCATCTTCACACCTCGTTACAATGAATTGATGTTAGGTAAAAATAATTACAATACACGGCACCGTCCTCGAAGTTGTTCAAAAATATGTCTACCTCGGGCAGACTTTGCGATTAGATAGAAACAACCTTGAGGACGAGGTGAATAGAAGAATTCAGCTGGGTTGGGCAGCGTTTGGGAAGTTACGTCGGATCTTTACATCGTCAATCCCGCAGTGCTTTAAGAAGAAAGTCTTTAACCAGTGCGTCCTACCGGTCATGACATACGGAGCCGAAACGTGGACACTCATGACAAGGCTAGTTCACAAGTTTAAAGTCGCACAGCGTGCTATGGAAAGCGCTATGCTCGGCGTTTCTCTGAGGGATCGCATTAGAAATGAGGTGATCCGTCAAAGAACCAAAGTCATCGACATAGCCCACCGGATTAGTAAGCTGAAGTGGCAGTGGGCTGGTCATATTTGTCGTAGAACCGACAACCGTTGGGGAAAATGTGTTCTAGAGTGGAGACCGCGTCTCGGCAAACGTAGGGCAGGAGCTGGATACGAGTAATCGGAGAAAGACCACAGTGGCGTGCGCTTGGAGAGGCCTATATCCAGCAGTGGACAAAAACGGGCTGATGATGATGATGATGATGATGAAAAATAATTATAATAAACTAAACCCTTTATCACTATGATTACCTGATTAAAATTTAAATTACCTGATTGAAATTTCCAAATTTTATTTTTAATCTAGCTGAACCTGAAAGTTAACCCGACCGTAATTTATAAAACTCGACCTTTAGCTCACAAATCCACAAATTTTACCTTCTCGAGTGGTGATTTAAACGCCTTCCATGCCAAATTTTATCAAAATCGGCTTTACGGTTTAAGCGCAAAGAGCTACCAGACAGAGTCACCTTTGCATTTATACCATTAGTAGGTAACGATAAAAGGCAGGTTTTTGATCAGCGTATGACTCGTGTGTTCCGTTGCTTACTGATGTCTGTTATTTTGTCCTTACAAACTGACTCGCTTCCAAAAGGTGATAAGAATCGAAACGATTGTAGTAGAATTAATCTTTAGTTACAATATGTATACAAGTCATATTTAGGTTATATTTCAACAAAAGGGTTCTGCACATTTAAAAAATTACAATTATTAATTTTGATATAGTAAGAATATGTAATTGTGCCAGGAGTACGGAATGCAACAGAGTTGGGTCTTGGCCCGTAAAGCACGAAATATTCTTATTCACGGAACAGTCACACCAAGCAACATTTGTAGGTTTCCTATAGATATTTCAAGAGTCCATTTATAGATATGAGAAAACAATTATTTTTAAGTATAGTAATAACATGAGGTAACTGCTAATTTTTTAATTTCAAGTTTTTTTTACTTTTATGTATCACATATCACATGAGCCGAGATGGCCCAGCACCACCGTTTCATGTGCTTAATTTGTCTTTATAATTCATCTCGTGCTCAGCGGTGAGGAAACCTGCATGTGACAAATTTCATAACAATTCTGCCACATGTGCATTCCACCAACCCGCATTGGAACAGGGTGGTGGAATATTTTCCAAACCTTCTCCTCAAAGGGACAGGAGGCCTTTAGCCCAGCAGTGGGAATTTACAGGCTGTTGTTGTTGTTGTTGTTGTTGTATGTATGTCGAAGATGACCCCGAACCAAACAATCTCTCCGACATATAAATAAATAAATAAATTATGGTCAACTGTCAAACTTGTACTAAGGTCTAATAGAGAAAAAACTTGTACTAAGGTCAACGTGGGGGACGTTGCATCTTAGACCAAATTAGTGCTTACAGTCAAGTTTGATTGTGATCAATCGAATACCTATTGACAATAAATAATATGGGTAGATCTACCATTTATATTTTTAGTAAATGTATGATTACAAAGGCAGTTATATTATTGTAATTAAAAGTTATTTGAAATAGTTACTGCAATATAATACATACTACGTTAATAATACATTCAGATACCAATAATAATTTTAAAACATGTTACTCTGAATATTAATGCTTCTTGCCGTGGCACGATTAGATACATATTATAAAGAGGTTACTTTTTTGTTTGTATTTAACAGTCACACAAAACTACTACAGCGATTATTATGAAAGTTTGATGTAATTTTAGTTTTTAAGTTTAAATTAACACAGTACATACATATATCTACACTAACGTTTTAAATGCGAAAGTAAATCGATCTGTCGGTCTGTTGACATAAAAACAATGTCCATCTATATACATAGATATTCCATTAGTGATAAAATATTGAGTGTATGGAGTAATTATATTTGCCTATGAGTGATGTCATTAGGTATAACGCTGACGATATTTACTTTAGATAATGATGTGCGTCTCGTTTGTTTTCTTACGTCTTTGAAAGTGAGAACTACATTAGTTTGTTGCGCGAAAGCTGTCCAGTACTGCAGCAATGAACCACGGCGCAATGGGGTTGTTGCTGAAGATCTCGCGCCCGGTAGGCATCGCTCCCGTCAAGTATGCGCCGGAATTCCAAGTCTCGCGCCCTTTGGTAATATTTGGAAGAGTTTTTATGATAATTAACGGTATTGGCCTTTCTTTTAGAAAAAATAATTGGTTCAGAGTAATCGAGTCCTTAATTTTATTAAGAATGTTTTTATTGTTTTTATTAGGATTTTTGAGTTTGACATGTATTGCCGAATTTTTTATGAAGATTTATTCTAAAAGAGTAACAGATAACTTCGTTAAATCATGTGCGATAGCTGTACTAGCTGTACTGACTACAGTAGGAGTATTCACTGCTCCGACGAGGTTGACTAGTATGGATAATTACTTCAAAAGACTCGAACAGGTAATTTCATATAATAATACTAGCAGAGGCAGCCTCGCTGTGATTACGCTTTACGTCAAACCATATGGACTATGAATATTTAGCCAAAAACCTTCTCTGAAGTATGCTCAATAGAATGCTACTAATGCCATGTCAAAAAATTTCAAGTGCTTTGCAGGATATGCAAATAATGAATTTGTTTATTTACATCACACTAGAAAATCTAAAATAATAATAATAATCTGTGTTTGTTAACTATTTCTCTCGAAATGCTCTATTTATTTTAAAAAAAAACCCTATCAAAATCCGTAGTACAGTTTTAAAGATTTAAGCGTACATAGGGACATATGGACAGAGAAAGCTTCTTTCAAGACTTGTAGTTCTATCGCGAATGATAGTGAGGAACTGATTCAAGACCCTCTTATTATAGTCACCTCTAGGGTCACCGTCCTGCTGTTTATATGGTAAACCTCTACATACAAATAAGAAGTCACTGAAAAGTTAAATAAATTACGCATGTAGTAAAAAGTCAAGGATCAGCATTGAACGGCTGCGGCGTGTTGGCTGTCACGTGCGTTGTGTGGCTGCACTTACCTTGCCCTGAACCATTCCCGTTTTGTCTTAATGGGAACCTTGGGGATGTCTTAGCCCAACAATATATAAAAATTAAAAGCGTTAGACAAATTGATTTCCAGAGTCGAGCGACATTTATAAAAGTATTTTATATTATTTGCAGATCGATGCAAAGTTACAAAATATTTTGAAGAAGAAAATATTAATAAAATCGAATTACAAAATTTTTATTTTAATACATGGATATTTTTTCTTACGATTGATAGATGCCTTGAGCGGCTTGTCGCAATCACGGATGACCCTCAGCACAGGTATTGATCTGCAATGTTTATATAATGTATAAAACAGAAAAATAATCCTTTTAATTAAAAAAAAATTATGTACTTTATTTAAACACATAACCTTCACACTTATTTTTTTTTAAATAATAATATATAACTTCATTCTAGCAATAATAACGAAGGAAACGATATACATGTTTCTGAATATTTATATTCTGATATTGCTGCAACTGCAGATAAGTTTTTTGGCGCAACGAGTGAATATTACTCTGGTCGCAATAAATGATAGTTTGAAGACTCTGCTTTTTGACGACGCCAGGACCGGCGGCGATGAAAGGAATCACGTAGCAAAAAGAAAACATAGTAACAGTACTATTTGCTTAGTTTTCTTTTAATAATTTAACTGTTTGTTTTGATTAATAACAAGTCTCATTTGTAATTCTCGAAATTGCAACTAATTGCATAGGAAAGGAACACAATACAGTAGATATGAAAATTAGAGATAAAACGGATAGCAGTTTGGCCGTATACCGGATATTCGGCAGACTATATGGCCAGATAGCCGGATATCTGACCGCCGGATATCTAGCTATCCGCTAAAAACGAAACTGAAATTATTTAAGATAAGCGATACTATGACTAACTAAATATAGCAAATTGTTACTCAGAAATATGTTTCTTTTAGCCAGATTTTTGTATTTAATTCTGGTTATATCCGGCCGCCAAAATACTATCCGTTTCATCTCTAATGAAAATATTACCAATTCTACTAAAATTTAATGCATCAAAATTTTGAAACAATAAATCAAAAATGTAATACAATTCTGTAGTTATGCTCTTTATTCAGAACAAGAATGTACAGATGGGTGTATTTGTAAGATACAGTACTTCACAGCGTTTTATAATATTCTATAAATTCCGTCGTTATAGGTTTCGGATTAGATTTATAGGACATCTTGTAAACTGTCTTATTTTTCTTAAAATAGGCAAAGAAGAAAGTAAGCCACATACAATTCGCGAATTAGCAACATCTTATGTATTTATATGCGAAGTAGTTACACAGACCACAAGAGCTGATGGCGTTATCATGATGCTGGTAATCCTATTCATAGCAATTCATTTAGAAATACAACTTTATCAGATTATTACTACGCTAATTTCAAGTAAGCATACAACTACACTTATTTTATCTATCGTTTATGTGTTTTCCAAAACATATGCTCTGCATATTCATAACAGTAAACCCACCGAGACTGCATTACTTTGGATATCACGTTTCTCATTATTACTCTTCGTATTGGTTTCTTCTTTGCTTCCGTCGTCGTGGTTTCTCGTGTTTTTTTTATAATTCTTGATTTTTAACTTTAAATTATCTGAATAATATGACAGTGGCTTCAGTAACGCGTACAGCTTACGTTGCAATCCCATAGATTGCTCTCGGCGCTTACACTCTTGTTTTTCTTCTTAATTCCGAATATTCATTCGTTTTTTTTTTGTTAGTGTGGTTTTATTCCACTATCAAATATCTAGCCAATCATACCTTTTCCTTTTGACTTCTTTTAGAAAAATTGCTTATTAAATTTATGTTAAAAATCTCAGTACGATAATATGTACTAAGTATCTTAAGAATAATATTTAATAAAAACACACGTTTAATTACAGCCTCCACAGAAAAACTTTTTTTAAATTATACTACTGTTGTATTTAGTCTTTGGTGTATCTGTTGTATATCTTTTGTCATATACTATGTTGAACAATTTCATCGGACACATTATGAGGTAAGTAAATGTTTGTTTTAATAAATGATATTTTCAAATAATGAAATCTTAGTTAATATTATGATAAAAAAGCGTGGAGTTAATACCTGTTGAATACCTGTTGACTTCCAAGCAGGATACATTAATTGAAATAATTGTATTTAATTAACATGACGCTGTATTTTTTAAATGTTAAAAAAGAGTAACTACTGAGTTTCTTGCCGGTTCTTCTCGGTAGAATCTACTTTCCGAACCGGTGGTAGCTTCACTTAATTGTAAAATGACGATTCAAAAGTGCTTATAAAAGCCTACTTGAATAAAGTTTATTTTGATTTTGATTTTTTTTTTATTAATATACATTAATACAATATACATTATGTCTAATCTACACCGAATTATTTACTATTGTACAAATTCGTTTTATCACGAGATAAAAACTTTGCGGAGAAAAACATATAATAAAATATCATTCATAGGACGTGGATGATGATATTCTCAAACAAGCATATATCGCTTATCTGTATGTCGGTGTGGTGAAATAAAATACGATTCTTTTTCACAAGTGGAGTACAGACCTTAGATAAGCTGTGAGTTGTGACATGTTGACAGATGCAACTAACTGACAACTTGATCATCCGAGGAAAATCAATGGAAAACGAAAGAGAAGTGGAACATGAGCTGGAGCTGTTCTCCCGGATCCTAATACTGAGCAACGCGAGCTACTCGCCACTCAGCATGTTCACTATTGACAGACCGCTTATGGTGAAGGTAAATTCAACATCAAATACAACAATCAATTCATTTATAAATTACATCACACTTTAAATCTTACCAACGCGTATGGCTCTAGTTTATGACGGGTGTTATTTTTTTACAATATCTTATAAATGTATGAAAACAGTGTCGGGTTTGTATAAAATAAATAAAATTATTATCCGTATTTTTGGAAATCAGTCACCGCTTTCAAAATGAAAAAGGGAAATCGGAGAACAGTTCATAAATTTCGAAGTCAAAATTCTGGTAACTCTGTGTCTGTTTAGTCTATATTTATGTTTTAAATATTATTATATTATTGTTGTATAGTATCACCGCAAGCGAGAAAGAAGAGACAGAAAATTTACGTAATACCCTTACCCCGCCTTTACATACATAGAGATTTTTCAAAAAACTTATGACTTTTGAGAATAGCCAGATGGTTTCTATAATAATGTTGTTGTCATTTTTTTCTTTTTTCAGTTGTTTGGTGGTTTGATAACATACTTGGTTATAATTTTGCAGTATGGAGACCAAAACGAAAATTCATCTCAACTTTACAATAACGCGACGGGTCAAATGTGAAGCTTTAATAAAATGTTGTATTTTGAGTTTAAACTTTTTAGAATACAGAAAATTTAAACAAATAATTATAAAACGATGTGCACAATTTACTTTTTTCGTTTTATGTTTAGATTCCACGAGTGTGTGCGTTGCGGCGTACTTCGAGATAATCTACCATTTTCATCTATATTATTTACATTGGAGAAAGCTTGACTTACAGCTATACTGATGTGTTCTGGTTTCGTAAATGAGAAAGTTTAACTAGAAACAAGGCACAAGGGAAGTAACATCTGAGTTCGAAATTTCGGTGGTGGCCAGGCATTGTAAGAAATGGTTAATATTACACACAGCGACAGACCATCAGATGATCGATTGACCCGTCCACCAAAATAATATAATAATGAAAAAAACAAAAAGTGTTTCTTTGATTAGATAAATAAACAGTAAAACAAGATATTTGATTAATTAACCCTTATTTACTCGAAACTGACAAGACATTACCGTTAATACAATTGTATTCACTACACAGAATAACTCTTTGTACTGTTTTGTCAAGAGTTTGATTAATACTGAATTATTAATGATTGTAACAATGTTTATAAAAGCATTCACTTGATTATAGCCTTATGTGTTGCGCCTGACACATTTAGTATCGAAAGTGTACTCAGACTGGAGGATTTTCAATTTCAGAATGCTTGGTCGGAAATGTAATAAAATTAATAAGATCGATCATAATGTAATAACGTTCATTATGACGACTCGTCTAATTTTAGGATGTTACTCAAAACTTCACAACAGCTTAGCATTCGCTGTTGTTGCTAAGGTTTATTGTGTAGTGTTTTCAATAGTTATGATGTACTTCAGTATCATTGAATTAATGTTAGCGAAACAATATGGTGCGTTCATTATAATTATCCTCAAGATAGTGAGTCTGATTTTATCGCTTGTCGTGTCCGTGGTGAGTGACGGAGAAAATTTCTTCAATTACTTGGAAGAATCGGACAAGGTCGATCCGTCGGGACTCGTTAAGATAGAAAGATCTAAAGTACGATTCTGTGTTTCTATATTCATCGGTGTTTTTTTGTTAAATTCATATCGAATTATGATAACATGGTCTCATCCTTTCAATCACTTTGGAATAATACTATATGTAACAAACACGCTTATGTTGCTGTCATTACATTTAAACCACATGACCAGAATGCTGATGTTCGAAATATTCTGGGTTCGCTTGAAATCTCTTAGAATAGCAATGAGTAACTTTGCTAGCACTTCAAATCCTGAAAGCGAAACACAAGTCGAATTGTCAAGCTTGAAATTAGTTGAATATTTGCTAATTTATAGCAGATTACTGCAAAGTATCAAGAATATTGGCAACGCGCCGAAGTTGATGGTAAGTATATGAAAACAAGTTTGAATCGAAATTCAAAGAATTTCCAAATAACTAATGACGTGTCACTAACGCTATTCCAGATGGTGATGGCCTTACCGACTTGTTTCATTGCTCTGCTTAGTACTGTTGACGTTGTAAGTCGGAACATAAAATCTGAAGTGAGTGCTAACGATTTATTATTTATGGCAAGAGTTTGTAGCAATATGACATTTTGTTGTTTAAATGCAATAATATAAAAATGTAGCGTACAAAAGTGAAATTGATTTATAAACCCATGAATTTAAATGACTGTAAAATATGTACAACCAAAAAATATTTTGAAACTTTGAATTTATCTTAATATAAATAAATCACCAAATCATACGTATTAAAGCAAACGACGTTCTCAGATGAGCTGACGAATCCAAATTGTCACAATGAACACTTTTAACAATTACAAGTCAAGCCCGTAACGACCTTAATAAAAAGTAATGGCGGCTTAATTCGATTTCGCGCACCTTTTTTTTCCTAGGCAGTTTTATGGATAAATAAACCCACTAAATATATACATATTATTAATATATGAATTCAATTCAATTGAATATTTACATAAACAATTTTATAGTTTACCATTTAACAAATGATTTTAAAATTAAAATATCTGTGGAAGTTTTTTTCTTTACAGTTCACTTGTCCGTTTACTATTGAAGTATTTCTCAATATCGTTCTGCCGTGTGTTCCGGCTGTTTTTGGAGAATTGGGGAGCGCTGAAGCGGACAAGATTAAATCTAACATGATCAAACGATACAGAGTTTGTAATAGTAAGACCAATGCTTTCATATTGAGTTAGTCACCATCCATCCATCCTCTCTAAGAGTAGTAGCGCAGTCTAGCTAGTGTTTTTAAAATGTGACGAATTTTTATTTTCTTAATTTTAAAACATGTAGGTTATAGATAATTCGACGTATTCCCTGATGATTCCCTAGACGTAATGTAAATCCTACGAGATGTCGTTTTTTTGCCTTTAGATACACTTCGAACCGTAGCACAACAATACTACACATTACTGTTTGGCGGTAGCATATTGTCATATAAACCATTATTTCCAGATGACGCGCTGCGCAAAAAAATTTTGGACGGAATCAAATTCCTCGAAATCTGTCCGATGAACTTCACCGTCTGGCGCATCTTCGCCGTCAACTTGTCGCTGGTGCTGTCTCTCATCGGCGTGTACACCACGTACACCATTGTGTTGTTGCAATTTCATCATTTAAAAACTTAAACGAAAAGCAGAGCACGCGTTCTCAGCTTAAGAAAATATCAGACACGAATTTGTTAAGGGCTTGTTGGGTGTATTAGACGATGTACTTAAGAGTGTACGATCTATTTTAATCAAAACGTCATTACTTGTCCCATGAGACCATGCAAAAGGGATCCAAATAAAAACAATGACCCTAACTTGCGTTTTTTATTTACTCGTTCTAATATAGACTATTATTGTAGTTTCATGATAATTAAACATGATTAAACTTCCTACAATATTATTGACATTTTCACAAGATATTAATGAGAAAATTAAACGCAGAGTCACGCCTTTAGTTGGATGTATGGACTGGTTAGTATTTGGACCGTTACAGACGGAAATATGAATGGTACAGGTGATTGTGTAGGTGATAAATTAAATTTATTTCAAGATAGCTTGAAAAAAACTACATGTTCTTTGTTCCATAGTAGTTTGAATACTTTAAGAGGCTTTTCGAAGAGCTATCTTAATTCGTGTTAATTGGATTTTAATTTGACTTGTAAAAATATAGTCTTGTTTATATTTAAAATCTTATCTTATTTCTGAGTTATTTTCAATACTCGACGAAAAGCTAAATGTACCTAAAGGAAGGTTACATACAAATATTTTTACTTTAAATTTTGCAGTATTATTTTTGCATGTTTTTATATTAGACTATTAATATTCACAATTTTTATTTCATACAAGATTATAATCAAGTTGTATTGATTTCATTTAATCAAAACAACAGTAATTAAAATTATAGTATATTATTATACTTATGGCTGTTTAATGTAAGATGAGGGTAGTTTCATAAAAGATTAGTTGCCGGCTTCCTTGTTGCTCCATCTTGATGTTATGTGCATTAACATCGTTAGTCGTTGCTTCTAATAAATTCGAAGTTCAATGCATACAAGACTGATTATAAAAGACTCCTTAAATAAGGTTTACTTTGCTCTGTCACTTTTTATATTCACAAAAGTCTAAGAATCAAACTGCTAAGTTGTACTTTAAGCCACTTTTTTTTTAGTTAGTGAGGTTATTAAGTGTTTCAAAATTTAAATAAAATGCAAAGTTCTCTTCTTAATAATAATAAATACTCTTTATTGTACACCAATAATAAAAAACAAGGTAAATGGGTAACATTTTGAGTAGATGTACAAAGGCGGTCTTATCGCTACGGTAGCAATTTCTTCTAGACAACCTTTGGGCATAGGACTGAAAAAAAAATGGAAGCGGTTTGGAGGCGTACAAAAGTTATAAATTAATTGACTAAATATATATTTCATACGAATCAATACATATCAATATGGAAAAAATGTATAAATATATAATAATAGATATAAATGAAATATATACATACATACATATGCACATACATACACATACATACATATACACATACATATTAACAAAAGTGTAAAATAAGTTATGACGTATTAAGCGACAAGTAATGTTCTTTTAGGTATTTTTTGAAACCAGTGTGGGATTGCGCTTTTCTAATGCGAATAGGAAGGGAGTACCAAAAGGCGTACCGCTTTTACTGTGAAGGAATTGGAATAGAAGGAAGATGAGTGAGAGGGGGTTTTTAAGGTAAGGGTATTGTTGGATCGGAGGGAACGTTCGTGGGTATCACAAAGGAACTCAAAGCGCTCTTTAAGGTAAAACGGTGGGTCAGGATGAAAAAGTACACAGTAAAGTAAGGAAAGGATATGCGTATTCCTGCGAAAGCGAATTGGAAGCCACTTGAGCTTTTTACGAAGTTCGGAGATGTGGTCATATTTGCGAAGACCAAATATGAACCGAATGCAAAGATTTTGAAGGCGCTCAAGTTAATTTAATTGCTCCTCTTTAAGATCGAGAAAGTATCAGCATAGTCAAGAATGGGTAATAGGAGAGTTTGTGCCAATGCAATTTTAGTAGGCAATGGAAGAAAATACTGCAGCCGGCGAAGAGAGCCCATGGCTGCAAATATTTTCCTACTAAGCTCGCCTACCTGCGGCGACCAAGAGAGATAGCGGTCAAAGACGACGCCAAGGTTTTTTACATTATCGCTAAAATTAATAGTCGTGTTGTTAAATCTAACTGGTGGAACAAGTGACCAATCTATACGACAGACCATTTTGGGACTTCCAATTATTATGACTTGACTTTTTGATGGGTTGATATTTAAACCAAAGGAGATACTCCATTTGTAAATGCCTTGCAAGTCATTGTTTAAGTTTGTTATGGCCGTTGGTAAGTCAGTTAGTTTTGTGTGGGAGTAAATTTGGAGATCGTCTGCATACAAGTGGTAGAGAGAAGAGATATGTTGACTTATCGAATTGATAAAAATAGAAAACAGAAGGGGAGACTCTTTTTCATCATGATTCAGTGTTACCAGAATCTAGGTTTTTAAGAGTTTGTTTATTTTCATCAAAATCTAATTGGAATCAATAGACAATTTTTTTTCCGTATTTATTCACTTCTCCCATCTGTTTTGCACATACTGTACCATTATAACAAAGTATGTAGTTATGAAGCTTATCGTCTGTAACAAACGTTGTCAAAATAGAAAACAATTAAATATCATAGTCCTTCACTGAAAGCTGGCTCACTCGCTTCAGACAAATAATCTTTGGCATTTAAAAGGATGAATAAGTTTATCGTTACTAAGGTTTTAATAAACAAAATATTCAATTATATCAACCGTAGAAAGAAGTGATCTCTGAATGGTGACCAGGCCCAGTGGAGACATCGTCGGCTGGTTGAGAAGAAGTTGTTTGAACATCAGATCCAGTTCTAAATGTATCAACTTTCCAACTGGCGTCACATTAAAATTCAGCTTAGTCAAATGTACTCGTATCTCATTGACCTACAAAAAATATTTATTGGAAGTTATATCACAAACTTTTAACCCTATACTGTAGTCTGCGTCATTCTGCTCGCAGCGCTTTGTCCAAAAACGTTTGGTTCGGTACCGTCAACTCATCATATATTCCACCGCCAAGCAGCAATACTTGTAGTGTTGTATTCCGGTTGGAATGACGAGTGTGCCAAAGTAACTACAGGTACGAGGGATTTGACATCGAAGTTCCTAAAGTTGCTGGCGTACGGGCAATGTAAGGAAAGGTTAAAAATTTTGACGGTGCCAATGTCAGCGGGCAATGTGCGGTCAGTGGTGAGCATTTACCATCGGGTGGTCCATTGGCCGTCTAATTATGGTACAGAAAATTTCATGAAAGAAATTTAAAACTCATAAGTTTAACACGATATTTGTAAAACCTTTAGGCATTTTTCGAAAATATATATTTTTTAATTTAACATCAATTTACCTCCGAACTTATATGATGCCACGGTTCAATGAATAAAACAGCAATAGACAAATGGTAAACACACCAGCACACCTGAACCCATACGACTATCGTGTGAAAATCACGTTCCGCTTTAGAAATAAGAGATAAATTAATATGATTCAATACTTAGTTATAACAAAAATTTAATTTTGACGGAATAAAAATTAATTGCAATGAAAACTTATAAAATTCGTTGAAATGAATTGTTAATTATAATACATACGAGTCAAGAATAAAACGTCAATGAAATTGAAGAAAGCCATCGCCAAAAAGAGACAGTTCGCTGAAAATAAAATAAACATGGTGCCGCCCCGAGTCGCACTCAGTCCCTTCACCGCAACGCAAACGGACACATAAGCCTTCGTTAGGTCCCGGAAACGCTTTAATGACAAACGGCATGCCGTCCCAGGAATATTGTCTGAAAATTACAATATAAATGTTTATTTGTCTAAATCATATATGAAATCGAAGAGTCGAAACATCGAAAATCAGCCAACAGTTTGGTCAAGTACAAAGTGCCCTTTGTAAGCGTGACTTTAAATGCTGACTAAAATTGTGTAGTTTGGTTACGTTCTATTGCTCTGCGATATTCTATTTGAATAATATATATTTTTTTTATATTTCTGCCATTTAAATTTTGCATCAATTTTTCAACCGTTGAGTGACATTTCAGGCTTTCATGTATTACCAAACACGATAAATAAATCATACTAGATTTTAGTATGATTTGTAAGATTTCTGGCTGCCTACTATAATTGTCGTTATAAATTAAAACAAAGTTGTCACAACATTGGAACAAAAATCACATGCAATATTTACTTTAAAGATCATTTCATACGTCATTCAGTTACACGTGACGAAATTGATAGGGCTCTATCAGAAAGATATTCTCGCCGCAGCCGGAGATTAAGTTGGAATACTGTTTGTTAAAGCTCAGAAGGATCATCAAAAATGTAACATGATTTTTTTAAATAACAAATTAACATGATATTGTAGTTCGTTTCGAATGTGATACATGTAATAACTCTAACACTATTTAAATTTTAGAAAAGGTCTGTTCTAAAAATAAAGATGAAAAAAAAATGGAAAAATATTTTAGAAAAGGTCTATTGTAAAACTAGGGATAAAAAAAAATCGACTTAAAAAAGACAATGGAAATAACATGTACCAATATTAATTATTGGTTTGACATTTTTTTTATTAAAATTATTTAAGACGAAGCTCAAAAAATTCGAAGCAGTGTGAAGTGGTTTGACGTAAACTAGTTTAGCTACCCAGAATGTAATTATTTTACTTTTTCATATGTTTTCGAGATAGAAAAAACTTAGTTTATCTATCAATAAATTCTCAGGAGCTATTCGTTCGTTAAGTTGTTCGGTTGTTTTTACAACTGTACCAACTCTATTCGTCATATTAGATCAAGAAATTAAAAAGAAATCAAAGTTTTCTTGTGTGTGAGTGCGTATCTGTGTAAACATTTTTGAGAGTAAAATTATCCTCTGTTCTGGCTAGTTTCCATGGAGGAAGGACATCATCATTGATACTTACCAGCATTCAACTTGTCTACCCATTCTCTGAGCTTCAGGCTCATTGTCTGCAGTAAATAATATACATCAAAATTTAAAAACAAATTTTCCATATACAGTAGATGTATTTTGTAATATCCAATATAAATCAGAATTTCGAAAACTTCGTATGCCACTAAAAAATATATCTTCAATCAGTAAGCCTGACAAAAAAATAATACTAACAGTCATTGCGAGTAAAGGTGACTAGCTGATCAATACTCATGTGGAATGATGATGATTTCCAATTTCATCCCTCATATTCTCTCAATGTATCAAGTAGGTTTTGCAGACTTATAAATTGGGCACCTGATCGTAAATGGTCAAAACCACGTACAAAACAAATCATTAACATTGTAAGAAATAACAACCATTACTTACAACGTCGCCGACCTTGGCAAATTTTGACGTTAGGTTACTTACGCTTGTAACTACTTACTCACCCTTCTAACCGTAACACAAGAACACATGGATGACTTTCGTGGTCGAGTAGTGTGTAAGCCGGTTTTCATGGGTACGCCACTCCGAGGTCCCGGGTAAGATTCCCGGCCGATGTAGAAAAACTTTGTTAGTTGTCTATGTTGTCTTGGGTCTAAGTGTATGTGGGCGTTGATTCTGATTTTCCATAACAGAAGTGCTTTAGCTACTTAAATTGGGATCAGAGTAATATATTTGATGTTGTCCAATATTAATTATTATCATTTATATGCTTGTGTTACGGTTAGTGTTAGCGTTGAATGGTAGATGCACATCACATTAGCATATAGTACATCCTCGGTTATAGCTTGCCCTGATTTGAAAAAATGTGTTTTGATTTAAATGATTCCCATTCAAAGTACTCACATTTTGTTTTATCAAATATGATGTATTTAAAAATTACAGTTAATGCGATGAATAAAATTGTAAGTGTCGCATTAATTGCAGCAAGTAGATATTTGTTTCGTTTTATTTCCGGTTCGCCGTTTAGATCGTAGTTTATCTGAAATGTACAATGATTAGTACAAAATTAATCAAGGCTATAGTTATTTAGTCCTAAGACCTACTACTTAGAGTACAAGTCTTGCTACAAAAGAAGTTTTTAGTGGAATCCGGAAAATAAAAAACTAAATAATTTCACAGTTTTTATACAATAAAAAATATATAGCTTGTTGTTGTGGCGTAAAATTATAATGTTATATACTTTGTTTAGAAAATTTGAATGTTTCGCTATATTTTTCAAGCGGTTGATGCTCCCATAGGATCCCACTCCGGTCACAAATATTGTTGCTAGCACAGTGAAAAAGCTTCCAACAGGAAACGATGCATACGCCTCGTAAAACTCAAGGGTATATAAATACAATCGTGCTAATTCACAAGAATCTAAAATAACGAAAAAAACCCTTTAATAAATTTATGTCTCAAATCGAAAATAATCTTGATAGTATTTTATAAAACTTACGAGTGCAGAATGATAGGATGTAACTATATATAGCGACTGGTCGGGATACAGTGACTATGTAGCCTCCACGGTCGTGAGCGAAGCGTAGCGGAGCAAGCCCCAGGGCTCGCGACAGGCGCAACACGACTGCCAACGCACCCTGAACTTTACACGCTTCGTCCTGCATCTTCACACCTCGTTTCCTCGCCGAGGACGTTTGTCATCAAATTCTCTTATTGTACTTATTTCAACTTAAATCATTCAAATAACAAAATAGATACTAAAAATATATACACATAGGCTATTCTGCCCTTCCCCGAGATCAATTTTCTCCCAAACCAAATTTTATCAATATCGGCTTTGTGGTTTATGCACAAAGAGCTCTCAGTAAGAGTCATATTATGTATATAAATATATTGTTACTTCTGTTGATCTATATTTTAATCTAGCAGAACCTGCTGCTTTACCCGCCCATAATTTATAAAACTTAACCTGTAGCACACAAACCACTTATTTTTCCCTTTTAAGGGATGATTTAAGGAAACTAACCTATGTGTTCTCCTGAGATTTAAACTAATTCCATACAAAATTTTATCAAAATCGGTTTTATGGTTTAAGCGTGAAGTGCTAACAGACAGAGTCACCTTTGCATTTATACCATTAGTAGGTATCGACAAAACGCAGGTTCTCGTTCAGCGTATGACTTGTGTGTGTCGATGCGTACTGATGTCTGTTGTTTTGTCATTATATCCTGACACGCTACCAAAGGGTGATAAGAATCGAATCGATTGTAGTAGAATCAATAAATATTGGAGTAGAATAGAAATTCAGTTAAAAATATATATTATGATGAAAAAACTGGTTTTAAACCTTCTTCTGCAAAAGAGTTGATAAGGTCTAAATTAATGGTTGTGCAAGCTTGGAATAATTTTATCGCTGCATTTAATGGAAGTTGATTAAGCCAGACTTCATGGATATTATTGCCATACACTACCATTGATGATTGTAGTTAATATACATAGCAACATGTACATTAGATACAAAATGACTCTTATCTAGAACAATCTATACAAACAATACTTAAGTTATACTACCTTTTAACTAATGCTCCATATCTTTCGATAAGCGTTCTTTTGTAATAATGTTATTTGAATCGATACTCGTAAATTGAAAAATTGTAAATCAGCTTTTACATTTTTGACATTAGCTATTTTTTTTTTTCACTTTAACAATATAACGTTCCAATTATTTTATTCTTAATTTTATTTTGATTTTATAACAAAATTTATTACCTTCTAGAAAATTCATGTAAATCATACTTACTTTGTGTAAGCCCGTCGGGATAGATACGATCCACTCGTCAGATAGCCAACCACCAAATAGCAATACTTAATATTTGTGCACCGATTTGAAGGGTAAGTGAGCTGGTGTAACAACAGTCACTGGGGACATAACATCTTAATTTCCAAAGTTGGTGGTACATTGGCGATATAAGGAATGATTAATATTCCTTATAGTACCATTGTCTATGGTCAGGAGTCATCACTCACACAATCAGGTCACCTTTTTGCTTGCAACCTATGTACATGATATATGAGGAAATGTAAACCAAGAATTTAACCTTGAGGGACCCCTTAAACCGAATTTTATTATCCTTTCAAGATGCCTTACGGTCGAGTGCAAGTCCTTTATTTGAACAGTGGTATAATTTCCAGCTTCAATTCTATGATTTTACCTTTTTGTTCCAAAATTAATGTACATTCTACGTGCGAGCTCAATCTGGAAATATCCTAGTCTTACCAATCAAATCGATGCCACCCTTAAAAAAGCTTTAGAAAAAATTCTAAATTTATCTCTTGATGAATAATCTTGGACGAAAGCTACACTTCCCTGTTACTGAGGCGATAGAGACCTGGAAGGTAAAGTGCCCTAATGATGATAAACAAAAACTTTGGGATTCTTCATTGGTTCACGCTACACTACACAGTTTGACACAAAATTTAACAAGTGCTCAAGACCGTGCCAGGCTTCTAGCGTTATCATCTAAAGAGTCTAGTCACTGGTTGAATTCATTACCCTCTAAAAATCTTGGGACACTTTTAGATAATTAATGTTTTCGCATATCGATTGGTCTCCGACTGGGAACACCTCTGTGTTCTGAGCACAGATGCCCGTGTGGAAAGGAGGTGGACTCTTTCGGTTTACATGGTCTGTCTTGCCCAAGGAGTTCAGGTAGGCTTTTCCGCCACGGTTCTCTTAATGACATAATAAAAAGGGCTCTTGCCACCATCGACGTTCCTGCTCTTACTGAGCCTCGTGGAATTAGTCGTGATGATGGTAAGAGACCTGAAGGATTAACATTGGTTCCCTGGGAACGAGGTCGGGCCCTTGTGTGGGACGCTACATGTGTTGACACACTGGCGCCATCTCATATTCGAGAAACAATGTTAAGAGCCGGTGCCGCTGCGGAAAAAGCTGAAGCCAAAAAAAGAACTAAATATTCGTGTATTATATCTAATTACTTTTTTGTTCCATTTGCTGTCGAAACGCTTGGCCCTTGGAGTAATGCCCTTCGTTTTTTGCCCAGAGGATCGGAATTGCGATTCAACGGGGAAATGCTGCTAGCATTCTTGCCACTATTCCACGCGGTCAAGAATTATACAGTAACTAGTTTTATTTCATATTTGTATATATATATTTAAGCATTTAATGTTGTTAATTCTTATGTTAATAAGTTATTTATGGATTTTTGATTTTATCTAGATTTCAGTTCAGATCAGTTATTTTAACACGAACTTGCTTATACCGTCTTGGCTAGGCAGGAAAGTACTATCATCTGACAGCCAGAAACATCTGTAGGCTACATTAAATATGATGACTATTATGTATCGGTGACTACTCAAATCATTATTAGATCTAATGACGATTTAAAATTATGAAAATTATTTTCTCTAATTCACGGTTATAAACACTAACTTGAGATATGATTACCATAGATTCAGTGACTTACCCGTCAAAGCGTAGTAAGCATATATAAACGTTGGAGATATATATATAAATATAAATATGAGACAACATCACATACATTACTGTGATCCCAATGTAAGTAGCTGAAGGACTTGTGTTATGGAAATAACGAAAGTAGCGACGGTACCACAAACACTCAGACCCAAGACAACATAGTAAAACTAATGGTAATCTACATCGACTCGGCCGGGAATCGAACCCGGGACCTCAGAGTGGCGTACCCATGAAAACCGGTGTACACACCACTCGACCATGGAGGTCGTAAATAATATATATATATATATAATATATGTATATATATATATTTATATTGTTGGAATAAACAAGCAACATCTGCGTCAAGTCACACAACTTTTCTTTAAAAAAAAAAGGCGGGAGATTCGTGGATGACACATTGAGATCGCAATTATAATAATAATATACTACCAATTTCTTTGTCAAAAATGCAACTTCAAAAATTTATTTAAAATCTATTTTTTCTCTTGTTTTATAAAAACGATTAAACACTGGACATTTGTCAATATTTAAACAATAATTATCGGTCCAAATTCAGAAATTCCAGACGAAAAATTTTTTTTCCTCAAAAATTTCTTAAAAACTAAAAACTAAAAACATCATTATGAAACTTGGCCTGCAGATTATTTTTAAAATATAACCGTTTTCTTAGCCTTTTAAAAATACCGTTTTCTTAGCTTTATAAAAAAACCTCACTTACTTATTAAACTGACATATTTAATACGAATTGAAAATAAAATTTAGAAAAAGAAACAGTTCAATAGCATAAAAAAGTTATGAAAAAAGTCATTTTGTAATAGAGCCTAAATAAAGTATTAATAAGCGAATCCGAGAAACTCTCTATAACAGAGCACAGCACACACAGCATGTTCTTCGTAAGTTCTTCATAGTAAAATAAAAGTCATTTCTCATTATTATACCCGTATTTATTGATGAATATGAGGAAAATAACAAATTAATTAATGTTCTTAACAACAACACTTATTTGATTATTATTTAAAGCATTCTATTGATCTAGATAGTTTTTTGAATAAATGTTATCTTTGATGTTGAACTGCCTTACGATGATCAAAAAAGTAGTCATGACGCCGAATACCTGAAAATTAGAATTGCTTTATACTGACATCCATTCAAACTTTTCCTATTTGATCTAAGTTTCCTGGGGAAATTATAATTGTGTTGGAATGATACAAAAACTCTCCTCACAATCAATACTTTATCTCTCCTGAAGTGGTTCACAATCAAAACTGGTACTGGATTGATTATTTTGTTCGATCCTTCCAATTCGACGATAAGAGTAAGAATGACTATTTCTAGGCATACTCCTAGTATTTAATGTTCACATGCCCCTCCTCCGACTGTAGCAACATCCGGTTTCGATCCATTTAAAAAAACAATTTAGTTTAGCCAAAACCGGATGTTGACAATCAACGCAAATTGTAACAACTATTTAAATCGAATTATTTATGCTGATAATACTTTAATGCATTAAAACAATAAAATATGATCATATTAAAATAAATATGCTAACAATTGGTATTGTAAATCCGTAGTAATAGTATAGCTTGATAATAAGTAGGGCGTTGAGACGGAGCCACCGTCTCATATCCGGGAATCAATGTTAAGCGTTCGTGCCGCTGCCGCAAAATCTGAAGCGAAAAAACGAACAAAATATTCGTGTCTCATGTCAAATTACTTTTAATCCTGTTGACTCGATCCTTAGAGTACTACTGCAAAAAAAGCTTCTATAAATCTTACTACCTCCACTGGTAACGGGTTGTTCGTTTTTTGCCCAGAGGATCGGAATTGCGATACGCTACGCCCTAGTATTCTTGCCGACATTCCACGCGGTCTATGTACATATATATATAATAAATATTTGTTATTCCTATTTGTAAATATTTAAGGGGACTACATGAGCTAAATGCAAGTTTTAAAATGCCAAAAAGTATATAATCCAATGCAATAAACCAAATGAATATATGTCAATCTTCAGGATACATGCTAGTAATTATTTGTTTTGAAAACATGATGTAATTAATTTGGTACGATAGAAAAAAATCGCAAAGTTACCTCTAAAAAAGTCTTTTTTTGTTTTTTAACTACACTTACATACCTTCAATAATTTTGGTCTTTTGTGAGATTATTCTACAACCAATATACTAAAAATTTATTATCTTAATTATTTAGTAAAATCAATAGATTTTTTTTAAATCAGATTTTCTTATTTTCGACCAAAATGCGTAAGCATGTGTGCGTGAGCGCCTCGTACAGACACTGCCGGCCGAGGCCTGTTGCTATATAGACGTGTCGCTTTTTTCACCGCATCGTTGCGAATAAAATCTCGTAGATTTTATTTTTGCGTAATTTTAATTGTAAATTAATTTGTCGAATATTATTCTTTTTTGTTGATAAATATATTAAGTTAAAATAGTCTAGTTGTAGTTAGCCATTTATTTTTTTATTAAGTTATTTTTTATAAAGTTTAATTTTGTAAACATGGGAAATAAAGTACAATATGTGATGAAAACTAAAAAATGTTCATATAAATTAAAAAGCCGAACATATGAACGATATGAAAAGGTAAGAGTATTTTATTAGTAAACATTTTTTAGTAACAATTTTTTTAACATTTATTAAAAAACAATGCAATCAGTTCGCATAGAATCAGATTTTTCGACATATAATATTTCTCGCAGTCACCATGGAGTATTTGGCCAATGTAAGCAAATCCAAGAAGAATTTGTGGGTTCGATCCCCTGCACTGTGAACCAAAATTTTATTATTTTTAAAGGACTATATTTAAAAATACATATGTTTTATAATTATTAAAATTTAATTACTAACAACTATGTATTTATTTTTTCAGAATTAAGAAAATCGAAAAAAAATAACACGGAAGCTACTTCTATTACGTAAGAGTTTAATTTTATCAATTTTGTTTATAATAGGAAATATAGTTATGTATTGATTAAATTTAATAATAAAAAAATAAATAAACACAAATTAGCACATCACATGAATATTTAGTGGTGCTTGCCTGGATTTGAACCCGCAATATGATGCGCGCGTTCTACCCACTGGGCCATCTTGAAATATGTAATTGTTGTGAACCAAAGAACTAAAATATTTAGAAGTGTCATATACGTAATTCAATATTTTTTATAGATTGGAAAATTTCAGCTCGTAGCTTCCGTGGAAGTGGGTTTAGTATGGGTTTTTTGTTATACCAAAAATAAATTAAAAATATTTGAATTCAATTGAATCAGTTTTATTTCAAATATCAGTCAAAAACAATACAAATAATTCTAATATCCAAACTATTTTTATGAGATTTATGACTAAACTCATTGTGATTGACCGAGTTAACCAATAATTCTACTAAACCGACTTGACGATACTATTTTTATAGTAACTTTTTGATGCTGATTTGTTTTACTTAATTTTTTTTCTTTGTGTACCGATATTAGTAAAACGAACAAACACTACGCTTTTTGTCAGTGTACAAATTACGAACAGTTCCAATTTTATTTAACAGATCGATTAACAAACTTATAAAATTTAAAAATAGGTACGATTTAATATTTAGTATAACAACTAATTGAGATACAGTAAAAATTAAAGAAAAAAATGTTTAAATTAACTATTTTTTGTACATAAAATAATAATAATTTAAGTTTAATTAATTCAGTTTAATTTTATCATAATTTTTTAAATGACACAAAGAAATTAAAATAATTCTGTTTTCCTGTCTATTTTTATGAAATCTATGATTGATAGAATTGATAGAATTGACTTCGCTTCGCTTTCGCTCGGTACGGCGCGCGGCGGTTCGGCGCCATCTATTGGAATATTCAGGCGTAACCTCGCCGCCTCGCTTAGCTTAGTGCGAGGGGGGGCATGCCGTTTTTGTCGTTAGTGTAAGTGTGTGCGCGCGATTCTCAAGGGCAATTAGCTCCTGTAGTCCCCTTAACTGGATTGGACTGGACTGATTGTTAATAATTCTTATGTAGATTCACTCGAAATTTTTCGTATAATCAGCGAAAAACTGTAAATTAAGCAAATGTAAAAAACGACAATTCAGAAAATATGGTCCTTATTTCTAATATCGCAGCCGTAAACGATCTCGTGAAATCGCATACACCGTGAGTTCGGAACTTCGGCATTTGGAACTCATAGAAATTAAACAGAACTGGTAGTTTCACTCGAGACGGTGTGCACATTAGTTTGCTAACTGTGTTCAAAATAGCCTGGAACTAAAGTGGTAAATGAGATCAAGAATCCTACTAAGGGAGTACTACAAAATTCTTTATGGTAGACCAAGTTGATATTATTATGATATTATATTGCTTTATGATATGAGAACAATCAGAAAATCTAACTAGTGGAATATTATTTTAGTAAATTATTGATATCGCATTACTAACACCATACTCATGTTTTGTTTTACAGCGGCACCAAACGCACTAGCTCCAAGTATCGTCGAAGAATCAGCTACAGGCACACTCGAAACGCGCATTGTTGGAGGATCTGATGCTAACATAGAAGATTACCCTTTTATGGCTGTTATTTTAGCATCTAACGAAGACTACATTCAAATTCGTTTTCAACCCTTCTGCGGTGGATCTTTAATAACTACCAGGGCTGTCCTTACCGCTGCCCACTGTTTCCTATAAGTCAGAATGTAAATTTTTCTATGCCATATAGCTGTTTTAATTAACGAGTAAACGCAATTATGGACAATTGTGCTGGGAATATACATACGCTTCATTCATTTATTATGAAAAGTATATCATGAGCAAAAGATTATATTACATAAGTCCTTCTTGAATCCCATTATTTCCTACTCTACGTTATAACGTAATAAGGTTTTGTTTTGAACATATAGAATTTTTTATTTCAAATATTAATCAAATACGGCATTAATACTTTAAATATTTGAATAACATTCAGACTTATTTCTCCTATTAAACATCCTTGCTAACTATAAACTCTCGTTGGAAAACTTGTAAACGCGACTGACAAAATTGTTGTATTTTGTAGCTGTGTTAACGATCGTCACAAAAGATATCAGATCGGTTGTCCTAAATATATTGATATGATTCAAATCCAAAAAGTTTCAATTGAATGGGTTATCAAATGTTACAACAAATATTTTATTTTACAGCAACGACGTTCTTTCTACAAATCATTTCCGAGTGCGACTTGGCTCATCACTCAGTCGGTTGGGCGGTCAACGATACAGAGTCGAAAATTGGGTTAAGCATCCTGGTTACGCGTGGCCTGATCTATACCACGACATTGCTATACTGAAACTCGCCACCCCCGCTGTACTCTCCAACCGCGTTGCTCTAGCCCCAATCGCTGGACCCAACTACATCGTCCCAGATAACTCTACCGTCACCGCTACCGGATGGGGCGTACTCGAGGTATAGACGTAATCTATTTATTTTTATGCAAAAGTAGTTTTTAAAACATAAAATTCCAATTATTTTTTTATGTGTACAGGCCGCTAAGTTGTGTTGATTGTAACATACCCTTAAAATTGTCGGAAATAATTCAAATAAATGGTAGTACGATCGTAAAAGTCACTATCACTCATATACACTGGCCAAGTTAGATCACCGTATACACTTATACCTTATACGATTATACTGTTATAGAATTGTTAAGTATTTTCTTACAGTGTATTCGTCGTCAGTTTGAGCAATATAAACGAACTGCACTTTCTATCCTAAGACTTTAAAGTTATTTATGATAATATTAAATCGATGGCAGATTTACTCGGTCTGAACATTTATTGGATTCTAAAATATATTAATACACCACACAATATTTCTTTTACAGTTTGGTGGTGATACATCAGACATCCTTCAACAAGTCGATATAAAAAAAGTGAACCATGATATCTGCAGAGAAAATTACGCCGAACTACAGTCTTTGCTTGACGAACTTGAAGTTCCCAATGTAACATCAGAAATGGTATGCGCTGGCATTTTGGGCGTTGGTGGCAAAGATGCCTGCCAAGGTGACTCAGGAGGACCTCTTCTTAACCAAGGCGTCATTATTGGAGTTACCTCTTGGGGACATCAATGTGCCCATCCGACGTATCCCGGTGTCTATGTTAACGTACCTTCTTATACTAGTAGGATTGTTGATAATGTGTAAATGCGTAAATGTGATAATGAGTATGATATAATGATGAATAAGTAAAATAGCAACAGTACTATTCGGAATTTTATTTTTAAAAATTTTCGTATGTACGTCTGAAAGTAAATGTAACAATTAAGCTATCGATATTGATGGTTAGTGGTCAGTACAGACCGTAGTCGCATTTAATAATTAATCATTGTGTTCTTTTAACTCGATTAGAGTTAAAAACATCCAAACTTAAATAAAGTTAAACGAAACAATATCACGCACAGTATTTATGTGAAAAGGTATAATGATAACAAGATAAAAGCTATAAATATATTCTTCATAAAATTCAAAACGCACAGTCACTAATATTATTGAAGGGAATATCTAACAAAAACAATATTACAGTAAAGAAATAATTATATATATACATGATCAACACGATAGTTCCTTCTTCTCCGTTAAGCTCTTCCACAGTAGTATGGTATACTAATGGTTCGGAATAACACACCTCACCACTGAGGAGAACCGGCGAAATAAACTCAGCGGAATTTTTGTTTCAAAAATCATCTCTTAATCTTTGTAATCTTTTGAATATATTTTATCTTTTATGTTAAATTGTTTAATGATGACCAAAAAAGTTGTCATGACACCAAATGCCTGAAAAAGTCCCCTTTTTTACAAGAGTACTGGATCCCATTTAAGTGTATCAATCCTTAAATTACATCGACGATTAAAACAAATCACGGAGGTCACCTTACCCTGGTTATAACTAAAAGATTGTATGTTTATTTATATATGTATTATTGTATATATTAGGCACCATCTACCTTTTCGCTGCACAATTTCCCTAAACCAAAGGTTGTCTGGCAGAAATCGCTTCTTAGCGATAAGACCGCCTTATAATAAATAAATTGTACAATGTATTAAATAAATTGTACCTGTTGTAATGTAATAAATAAATTGTACCTAATAAATTAAAATGTACAAAAGTACATTTTAATTTATTATTTTTGTTCCATGTTAAGTTTATTGTTTGTGGTGTACAATAAAGTATATTCTATCTATCTACCTTTAACCCTAGATTACCAATCTTCAACGAAACGACGACGCGGACTTAAAAAGTTGTATAAATTTTGAATTCCAGATTCCGTCTCACACGGTCACCCCATAGCTCGTGCGGTGCACAGATAACTACTTTGACAATGTATTTTTGTATTGAAGTAAAGTTTTAGGAGCTCCTCCTTACCTTATACAATAACACACTAGGAATAGTCCGACCCAGTGACTCCATTATAAACTAAAGTTCGTTATTCAAAAAATTAAATCAATTTACCGCAATTGTAATCGATCTCGTGAAGTCGAACACACCGAGAGGACAAAACTTTGGCATTTGGAATTCATAGAAATCAAACAGCGCGGGCAGTTTCATCCGAGTCGGCGTGCACATTAGTCTGCTTACGGTATTCAAAATTGTCTGAAACTAATAAAGTCCTCATATACTAAAAATGTTTGAATACATTATTAATGTTATATAAAAGTTTAACTTTATATTATATACTTTGATTGCCAGCAAATGGGTCATCTATACACACTGGACGTCGTCAGAAATTTTAACAATATCAAATCTTGGGAACTAATTTGTTATGTCCCCTGTGCATGTAGTTATACTAGCTCAGTCACCCTATAAACCGGAACATAAATTTCCGCTTCCCTCCGTGCTTCAGAAGAGTGAAGACGTGTTTCTTGTTGTCCATTTTTTAAAATTAAAATTTAAATTTAAAAAACAGTACTAAATAATACAGATAAACTACTAGGAGTGCATAAGTAAGTGCAGCAAATAAGTGCGCGACGCGTTATCGGTAGAAGTAGTGTTCATTACACACAAACAAAAGCCGCCTATCGTACACTAAAATATATTCTACTTATATATATATATATATATATATATATATAAGTATACATCCGTCTCAAACATCGTACGTCATTAAGGGCGGGTCAAGCAATACTGGCCGGACAGCAATATTGTTCAATTTCATCGATCGTCGACCAATAGATGAGACCTCTAAGTTTTTAAAAAAATAAGAAAGAAATAACTCCTGTAGATTATTGTGTGCACCTGGTACTCTAGTACACTATGTCTTTGACGTGTACTCCGCCATCTACATATGACTCCGAACCAGACCTTTCAAATGTAAATATACTGAGCCTGTTTAAAAGAAAACGGGAGGATGATAATGAGAACCTTAAGAAGTTTATGGAAGATATAAAAAGTGTGTTATCGAGTAATAGTTTACAGTTTACATCTATGGAGGAAATCTTATTAAAAAACAAAACTGATACGGCCGAAAAATTAAACATAATGGCCGCTACTATGAGTGAAATAAAGGAACAAAACTTAGAGTTATGTAAATCACTGGAATTCTTGTCCAGCAAATATGATGACATGAGAGAAAAGGTTGAAAAATTAGAATGTGAAAAAAAGGCCAATAGAAACTATATAAATATGCTAGAGGAAAGAGTTTATATTCTAGAAAAAAGCGCGAGGTCTTCTAGTATTGAGCTAAGAAATGTACCACAAGCTCAAACAGAAAACAAAACTGATTTACATGAAATTGTTACTACCATCGGGCAAACATTGAATGTTATGATTAATCAAAGTGAAATAAGAAGTATCTTTAGACTCCAGAAAAAGAATAAAACACAGACAACGAAGCCTATAATAGTTGAATTTACGACAGCATCGAAAAAAGAAGAAATTATTCACTCTTTAAAAAAATACAGAAAACAGAATAATCAAATTACTACAGAAAACTTAGGAATCAGCGGGCCTCCGAAACCTGTCTATATTTCCGAAAATCTTACTGCCAAAACGAAACGATTATTTTTCTTAGCGCGGGACTTCGCCGGAACACATAGTTATCGGTACTGCTGGACGAGCCACGGGAATGTATACCTTCGGCAAGCAGACGGCGGGACCGCCATTCGTATAAACAGCGAAGCGGACATCGACTCCCTTAAGAAATGACTATGGAAACAGTGCGATACTCGATCTACTTTTTATACATTTATTAGTCCTTTATTATTAATTTTAAGTATTTTTGCCTACCAATCTAAAGCTTTTGTTTGTATACTAATCCTTATATTTTATTTTTCCTATTTACATATACACAAACAGTTTTTTTTTTTTTTTTTTTAGACAACATCACATAGATTACTCTGATCCCAATGTAAGTAGCTTGAGCACTTGTGTTATGGAAATCAGAAGTAACGGCGGTACCACAAACACCCAGACCCAAGACTACGTAGACAACTGATGGTAATCTACATCGACTCGGCCGGGAATCGAACCCGGGACCTCAGAGTGGCGTACCCATGCAAACCGGTGTACACACCACTCGACCATGGAGGTCGTCGTCGAGTTTATATTTAATATTATCATAATAGTTATACATTTAACACACACACGACAAGTGTCTATAAAAAGTGCAATACGAATCATATGCGTTCAAATAATATGCAACGATTATGTAAGTATTCATTTTATTAAGAAATATTGCATAACTATTCCTAACACCTATATCTTTGGAATGTATATAGCTAGAAATTCTAACCGATTAACTATACCTACAGTACTACAAAAAATACTGATCATTATTAAAATTAAGTCTAAACAACAACTGATATGTTTAAAACGCTCGCTTGCAAAAAATTTTAGAATACCCTCTTTTAATTCGGTGTGCTATATATTTATATTTCTTTTGTTCTTTCTGTGTTATAGTATCTCTTTTGTGTATTATATTGTAACATTGTTGATATTATTTTAAAAATTCAATGCGTTAAACTCAGACATTATCAATGAAATTGAGTCTGAGAATATTAAATGTACTAGAATGCGTGATCCGTCGGAATGTCTCCAAATAATAACAAGTTCACAACGTGGAGATAACTCTTTACTTATATTAACACTAAACATTCGTAGCATTAATTCCAATTTCGATATTTTTCTTATGTTCCTTATGAAGTTTAATACATTAATAGATGTAATTGTGCTAACTGAGTGCTGGCTAAATGAAAATTATTCGCCACCTGACATAAGCGGTTATAATACGTATAGATCATATAATAGCTTAAACCAAAACGACGGAGTGGTTGTATACGTTCGTGAGGCACTAGAGGCTTCATCTTATGAACCCAATTGTCTTGATGGCAATTGTGTAGTTGTTAAATTAGCAGGGGACACAGTTATTGTATGCACTTATCGCCCGCCGTGCTATAAAAACGCATATAATTATTTGAGCTCTTTAGATAGTATTCTAAACACGTGTAGGCCTCACGGTACTATAATTTTGACTGGAGATTTGAACTTCGACACTATGGCGGTAAATTTGAATGCGAACACAGTAATATATTTAAACCTAATGGCGACATATGGCCTAAAGCAAGGCATACAATGTCCAACTAGAATAAAATCATGCCTAGACCACTTTATGGTTAAAACTGTGTCACAAGTTCAAACATTCGTATTTGATGAATTGACTGACCACTGTCCCATATTACTAAATATTTTCAAGAGTACTGTCATTTCTAAAGCTCCCATAAATTTACATAAACTAAATGTTAATATGGATAACATCGAAAAATATTTGAATATGGAGAATTGGAATGATTTGTACTCAACCAAAGATATTAATACTGCAGCTAATATACTCACTAATAAATTAGTAAACATTATTGACAGTAACACTGTAGTGCAGAAAATTCCCAAACTTATACTACCGCTCAAACCTTGGCTAACAGTGGGTGTAATTAAAGCTATAAAAAAGCGGGACAAGATGCATAAAAGGGCTAAAAAAAAAACGAGTAACGAGGAAACAAAACATAAGTATATTGCGTACAGAAATCTATTACGGAAAATTTTAAAGGGATTAAAAAGGAAATACTACAGGGATAAATTAGAAAAAAATAGAGGTAATATGATACAGACTTGGAATATTATAAAGGAGTTATGTAATATTAAAAAATTGAATACATCTCCTACTGATTTGCTAAATATAAAACCTACTGCTACTGAATCACTGGACGAAGTAAATAAGTTCTTTACTTCAATCGGTCCTGCACTTGCAAAAGAAACTCTTCACAAGCTTAACACTAGTGAAAAATACCTGTCTAAAAAAACAATATCGATTGATTCTCCTTGTAATTCTTTAACACTATATTCCACCGATTCCTTCGAGGTGAATAGGGTCATATGTAGTCTTAAAACAAACACTGCACCTGGTATTGACAAAATATCAATTTCTATTGTAAAAAAATTTAGTAACCTTCTTTCCAAACCTATCGCTTATTTAATTAATCTTAGCTATGAGGAAGGTAGCTTCCCAGAAATTTTTAAAAATGCTATTGTCTGCCCCGTCTTTAAGTCAGGCGATAAAAAATTTCCTACAAACTATAGACCTATTTCCCTCTTGAGTGTATTGTCAAAAATAATAGAAAAAGTTACTAATAATAGGCTAAAAAAATTCCTAGAACACAATAATATTCTGGGGAATAATCAGTATGGGTTTCGTACAAATCGATCCACTGAAGATGCCGTTCTTCAGCTAACAACACGTGTCACGGCTCTTTTAGATAACGGTGAAAAATGTGTTGGAGTTTTCCTGGACTTGCAGAAAGCATTTGACACTGTATCTATTCCAATACTACTTGCTCGTCTGGAGAGCAGTGGCATTCGTGGACATGCACTAATGTGGTTCAAGGATTATCTTAAGGACCGTAGGCAATGTGTAAGAATAGGTAACCACCTTAGCAATTTTGCTCCTGTATATTACGGTGTACCGCAAGGCAGCACCCTAGGGCCTACGCTTTTCTTGATTTATATCAATCAGCTTTGTAGACTCAAAATGCAAGGAGCTGAAGTACAGATGTTTGCTGATGACACAGTTATTTTGTTCCATGGCTCTAGTTGGGAGAATGTTCATCAAATTGTGGAAAATGGTCTTTGTACCGTTATGGCCTGGCTCGAAGATAGCTTGCTGACCCTCAATATCAGTAAAACAAAGTATTTGTGCTTCAGCAAGACCAATGCTACATCACCAAAATATCTTATAATACGTATGCATATTTATCCTTGCAATCGTGGCCCGGGCACCAATAACACTGTTTATTGTGGTAATTGTCCGGCATTGGAAAGAGTAACTGACATAAAATATTTAGGTGTAATTATTGATGATAGGATCAATTGGAAAAAACATGTTGTAGCAGTTAGTAAAAGATTAAGAAAACTTATTTATATTTTTAGAGAACTAAGAATTATAGATAATACTAAACTCCTCATTCAAATTTATCAAGCATTAGCTGAATGTATTATTAATTATTGTATCTGTTCATGGGGATCCGTTGTTAAGACTCACTTCATTGAACTAGAGAGGGCGCATCGAGCTGTATTAAAGATTTTATTCAACTTACCGTTTAGATATCCATCACAATTACTTTACAAAAAAGCCGAAGTTTTATCTGTTCGCAAGCTATTTATATATCAATGTCTTCGTAGGTATCATAAGACCCACATACCACAAATAAAGCCAAATAACAAAAGAAGAGATATCTGTCCGGTTCCTAAAGTCAAAAGTAAATTTGCACAACGTTGTTATAGTTCACTAGCACCTAGGCTATATAACAAACTTAATACTGAATATAAAACAAAGAACTTGTCTAACTTTCAAATTAAAAAAGTAATTAAAGAATGGCTTACGAATTTTGATTTTAAGGAAACTGAGCAGTTGTTAAATTAAGACTATTGTTATTTCAAGAGCTGACATAAATCACAAATAATTGTTGCATATATACACATATTACTAAATACACACTCATAGCACGCAACATCATACATAAATACACATATACAGACACACACTTACACACACACGCGTGCCCACATAATATTAACCTTTATCATTTTAATTCACTACTTAGTTTGGTAAATAATTTCTTTTGTGATTTGATTGTCATTATTATTATTTTTTATTTTTTTATTTTCCATTTACTTTTACTTTTATAATAAGAAACAATTTGTAACCTAAAATCTGGGAAGGAACTGACTTCCAAAACACAGCGAAAGCTAGTTTGGAATTCAGGGCTGGCATTTAATAATGTAAACATAAACTTTTGTGTGAAATAAATAAATAAAAATAAATAAAAAATAACACCATGTACACGAATGCTGCTTTAGGGTAAAATATATGATGAGAGGTGGGGGGCTTTGGTAACCTACCCAAACGAGCTCGTACAAAACTCTATAACCCAGTAAATATTGACATCATCATAAGCTAAATGTATATGGATAATATTATTCTGTACCTCTTCTTGCGTGCGATGACAAGATTCCACCCAAAGAATAACAACAGCTATTTGATATATAAGCCATATCATTGTTATATACTCACTACGTAAAAACATATAAATAGATTGAACTGTAATAATAACGATTATTATCAATGAACAAATATTAGAAAATCGAACGTGTTTTAAATATTCTTAAGATTCCGTATTTGAATTTAAAAATGGAGATCCATATAAATAAACCGATTATGAATACACTGGCCGAATGACATCCAGATCAGCTGAGGACATCAGCCCACGAAGACATTAAAGATCACATAACAAAAACATATTATCTTCAGTAAAGCTATGTATATACATATAAATGTAGCTACATTGATAATAATATACATTTTTCTTCAAAAAAGTAAAAAATCTATTATTACTTCAGTTTACTTGACGGGACGGGACTTTTAACTTCACCTATTCATAAATTCCACATGCAGGTTTCCTCACGATGTTTTCCTACTCCACCGAGCACGAGATGAATTAAAACACAAATTAAGCATATATTACTCAATACAATATTATATAGATGATAAAAAAGCTTCGTGCTAAAATACTTGACTTCCAGGCAGGATGCATTATGTTTAGTTAAATTTAACGAACATAACTCTTTATTTTTAAATGTTGAAGTAACTACTAAGTTTGCGCTTTCTTCTCGGTGGAATCTGCATTCCGAATCGTTGGTAGCTTCACTCAAAATAGTTTGTTAAATGACGATTAATAACTTCTTGTTTGATTTAGTTCAGATTTTTGCAGCGCACCTGGTAAAGCTGATGCCATAATAAATAATGAATTCATGATATCAAAAACGGTGTAAGTATACATGAGCAGCACGATCATCCCTTCTTCTTTGTTAAACTCTACTATAGTAGTACATAATTATCGAGAGGTATACGTTAAAGAGACGGTGAGTCAAAGCTTGTGCCGATGTGGTAGTCATTGGTTCAGCTACATCTGGCAAGAAATTATAGCAGATTGTTAATAAGTCATAACACTGCTTCGGTTCATAAATCTATGAACCTACTAGGTTACTTCTTAACCTAACACATGATAAGCAACCTCTTAATCACGAGCGAAGTCGCTGGTGAAAACTAGTTATAAATTAGTAGCATACAATAAATCCTAGAACTATCGCTGCAACAATTAAAGAAAAATGTACATAATAAGTCTTGTCTAATCTGGGGATCAATGACAATCTGTATTTGCCACCAATATCTGTTGACACCATATTTCCTTCATCATGGCTCAAGGAAGAAATGAGTAAGTGGGAAGAAAACCTATTGCGTGACCAATATGAGGCATACACTGAGAGCCAATTATACAGACAAGAAAAACCACCTCAAACTATAACACCTAGTGATTTCCTAAAGCACCTGCTTCCTATTGTTGAAAGTGAAAACCCGGCTGATTGTTTAAAATGGAAAGGAAAATTACTTCCTGAGCCTTTTTGCTTGAACATACAGACGCGAGAAAGCCTAGACAAAGATATTGTCACATTGGTTTTAACACAAATAAAGGAAAACATGGAGAAAGGATTTACAAGAACTGAGATCAACATGAAGGAGAATAGTGCATTACGGCATGAAATGTTGACAGACTTGATAGATATATGGTTAAACTCAGATAGGAACACCTTTTCCTTTATGGAAAATGTCACAATGCTGAGGGGGTTTGTAAATAAAAGAAGCATTGGGAATAGGAAGAAAAGGCATCAAAAGCTCACCATATGAAGACAACATGATGCAAGCAGAATACCAGGAAAATGAGAGACTGAAATACAGCCCCTGGATAGAAGAAGTAATACTTGGAATGGAAGAAATAAGTAGAGTCCCGTTGGGATATGTAGCTTGTCCAGAGCTGATGAAATCAAGCCCTAATGATGGTCACCCCTTACCAACTATATGTGAGCCAATAAGAACAGAGATGTTGAGATCTATGCTCCAAACGAATGCAGGAGTACAAGTATCAAAATTGACTAACACATATTCAAGATTAGGAGGCGCTTACAATTCTGGAGAAGTGTATGGAAAAGAAATATTCAAGAATGTAGCTATTTTCCCTATTCTAGCAACTCTTTCAAGCTTCAATACTTTTGATGAACACAATGACCATGAGGACAAGATAAGAATGGTGTCAGGGTTGATTGTAAGAGCTCCTTACCACGCTAGGAGACCAACTGATAAAATCATGATAGTTACAATAGAACTGGCGGAGAAAACAGACAAATGTTGCGCCTTCTTGAAGTATGTAAATAATTGTTTAATATATGAGACAGAGGCCTTCTATATAGTAGTAAGGCAGAATGCTGTGATGAAAGAAGATCCTACTTACAATTCCTTCATTACAACTGCTCTCTTCACCCCTATCAACATGTTAGGATGTATGACCCTTGAAAACCCTAACATAAGAAGAGATGAAAACATGAGATCCTTAATGCAAGAGACATTGGCCCGAGGGGAGAGATGGTTCATAGAGAGAGCAATTGAAGGTATATTGTTTGCTATGATTGGCAATGCAAGGGATGAAGGGTACTTTGCTTGTTTAAGGAAAGTGTTTCTTGTTTTGTTAACTTGGAGGAAAGGAAAAGCTGCTGCTAGTTTAGACATAGCGACGTTTTGTAACAAGGCTAATGATTGTTTGGTTGATAACCCTGTTTCTTTCTATTTCCATAGAACACTCTTATTTATCCTTGAAATTTACAAAAAGAGAGGAAGCAGAATATCCGACATTTAGTTTTGAAAAGTAACATGAAATTTGTGCATAGATTTATTTTTCTAGAAAAAGGATCTTGTTTTTACTTTACGCAGCAGCGTCACCGGTGCGAGTAGCTACGTTCTGCGATCGCCAACACGCCTGCCCAGCGTGGCGATTATGGGCAATATCCTCTATATGCAGCACTCACACAAGCCACGGCCCCCAGTTCCCGGCAGCCCAGCTATTCCTCGTCATGGTGGCGATGATGGTAACGGCGGGACGGGGGGTTCTAAGAATCACCGGGCTACGGGAGGCCACCACAACCGACTGACCCTTGCGACGTACAACGGACGCACGCTACGGCTTGACTCGCATCTGGCGCAACTTGAGGTAGAACTTGGGAAAATTAGGTGGCACATATTAGGGTTATGTGAAGTCCGGAGAGAGGGAGAGGACACCGTAACCCTCGATTCGGGCCACCTAATGTACTTCCGAGAGGGAGACCAACAATCCCAAGGTGGCGTTGGGTTTCTGGTAAATAAGTCCCTAGCTGACAACGTTGTGGAAATCTCCAGTGTGTCGAACAGGGTTGCGTACCTCGTAATAAAGCTCACCGAGAGGTACAGCCTCAAGGTAGTGCAAGCGTACGCACCGACCTCGACACAATCTGACGATGAAGTGGAAGAATTGTTCGATGATATATCGAGGGCCCTCCACTTCACCACGAAAACCCACTACAACGTTGTCATGGGGGACTTTAACGCTAAAGTGGGAGTACAGAATTGCAGCGAATCGGTAGTAGGACCCCATGGATTTGGAAGTAGGAATCATAGGGGGCAAATGCTTGTCAACTTCCTCGAACGGGAGGGGCTCTTCTTGATGAACTCCTTCTTCAAGAAACAGCCCCAAAGGAAGTGGACGTGGCAAAGCCCCGACACTATGACCAAAAATGAGATAGACTTCATCATGACAGACAAGAGGCACATATTCAGAGACGTCTCTGTGATCAACAGGTTCAATACCGGTAGTGATCACCGACTTGTCCGAGGCTCTCTGAATATCGATTTTAGGGCCGAGCGCGTCCGTCTGATGAAGTCCACGCTCCGACCAAAGCTGCTCCAACCCATTGCGGGATCTGAAACGTTCCAGTCAAACCTGGAGAACCGATTCGCTGCCGTGAAAACCACAACAGACGTAAACCAGACCCTAGAAAATGTAGTTCGAATTCTCAGGGAAGAAGGTACAAGATTTTGTGGCATGCAGCGTAAGGGCAGGAAGTCCAAACTTTCAGAAGAGACCTTAGGGCTAATGAAGAAACGACGTGATAACCCACCTGTCACTTCGTCAGAAAAGCGGCAACTAAACCGAGAGATCAGCAAGCGCGTACGACACGACCTCCGGTGCTCCAATACTCTTACGATTGAAAGAGCAATCGAGCAGAATCGGGGGTCTAAGGTGTTCGTACAATCTCTTGGAAGGAGCCACCTGACGAAGTTGACCACATCAAGTGGAGAAGTCGTTTCTTCCAAGACGGCAATTCTTTCGCAAGTAGAGGACTTCTACGGCCAATTATACGCATCGCATGCACCTCGACCTGATCCCGAAAATGAGGATTCTAGAGCTACATTAACACGCCATTTCTCAGAAGACCTGCCTGAAGTCAGTGTTGGCGAAATCGAGATTGCTCTTAAACAGCTTAAAAATGGAAAAGCCCCTGGAGAGGACGGTATTACTATAGAGTTATTAAAAGCAGGAGGTAATCCGGTACTCAAGGAACTCCAAAAGCTTTTTAACTCTGTCCTCTTCGAAGGGAGAACTCCGGAGGCGTGGAGCAGGAGTGTGGTCGTCCTGTTCTTCAAAAAGGGAGACAAAACCCTGCTGAAGAACTATCGTCCCATATCCCTACTGAGTCACGTCTATAAGCTGTTTTCAAGAGTGATCACGAACCGTCTTGCGCGAAGATTCGACGAATTCCAACCCCCAGAACAGGCCGGGTTTCGGACCGGATACGCCACCATAGACCACATCCACACAGTGCGGCAGATTATACAGAAGTCCCAAGAGTATGATCGGCCCCTGTGTCTTGCATTCGTGGACTATGAGAAGGCCTTTGACTCGGTTGAAATCTGGGCTGTTCTGGAGTCCCTGCAGCGTTGCCAAGTTGATTGGCGATATATCCAAGTGATGAGATGTCTCTACGAAGCCGCCACCATGTCCGTCCGAGTACAGAATCAGCAAACAAATCCCATACCATTGCATCGAGGAGTGAGACAAGGGGACGTTATTTCCCCCAAATTGTTCACTAATGCAATGGAGGATATGTTCAAGACGCTGAACTGGAAAGGACGTGGCATCAACATCAATGGCGAATACATCTCTTACTTGAGATTCGCGGACGACATCGTCATCGTAGCAGAAACGCTGCAGGACCTACACCAAATGCTGAACGATCTGGCTGATTCTTCTATGCGTATCGGCCTACGGATGAACTTGGATAAAACCAAGGTCATGTTCAATGAACATGTTCTACCGGAACCGATTGCGATACACGGTACCGTCCTCGAAGTTGTTCAAAAATATGTCTACCTGGGGCAGACTCTGCGATTTGGTAGAAACAACCTTGAGGACGAGGTGAATAGAGAGTTCAGCTAGGTTGGGCAGCGTTTGGAAAATTACGTCGAATCTTTACATCGTCGATCCCACAGTGCCTTAAGACGAAAGTCTTCAACCAGTGCGTCCTACCCGTCATGACATACGGAGCCGAAACGTGGACACTCACGGTAAGGCTGGTCCACCAGTTTAAAGTCGCTCAGCGTGCTATGGAAAGGGCTATGCTCGGCGTTTCTCTGCGGGATCGCATCAGAAATGAGGCGATCCGCCAGAGAACCAAAGTCATCGACATAGCCCACCGGATTAGTAAGCTGAAGTGGCAGTGGGCTGGCCATATTTGCCGCAGAACCGATAACCGTTGGGGGAAACGTGTTCTAGAGTGGAGACCGCGTCTCGGCAAACGTAGTGTAGGACGTCCTCGGGAACGGTGGAGTGACGACTTACGCAAGACGGCTGGCAGGAGCTGGATGCGAGTAGCCCAAGAACGATCTCAGTGGCGTGCAATTGGAGAGGCCTATGTCCAGCAGTGGACGGAAATGGGCTGATGGAGATTGGATTGGATTGTACATAATAAACATTATTTGAAAGCTAATATCGTAATTCTTGTTAACGTTCTGCCTTAATTAACTTCGTTTTGTAATGACGAGGAAACACCAGAAAGACGGATATTTCTTCTGCAAAAATCATTGAAAAAAAATTCTTGCAGAGGAAATATAGATTAATAAAAATGACACATCATGACGACATTGATAAGATTCGGTTTCGTATCAGTTAAATAGTAGTCATCGCTGATTGCATCACAATCTTTACAAAATATGATTTCGCAAATACTTAAATATTAATTCATAAATACTAGTTACCGATGAATCAAAGAACATATGATAAGACATTTTAGACACAGATAAGGCTTATCAATTATATGATGGATCTCCATTTATTGATGTACCGATAGAACTATATATAGTTTAGTTTAACCAGACATTCAAATAGGACTTAATAAGCCATCAAAATAATGACTTCGTATTCAGTTTCAAGATAATAAATACTTTTGAAACATTTTACTACGTTCTCTTGTATGCAGCTTTGTAAAGAGCTCCATAACATTTTTACACTTAATATTAAATACTTACGATACAGATTTTCGTTTAAATAACGATGGGCAGCGATTCCAATATCAATAACAGCAAATGCTGCTAATATCGCAAAGTATGTCCACATAATTATTTTACTTTTCCTTACATTCATATTTGGATAGTTGTTTGACAGATCTTTATTTACCTACAAAATTTATAGCCCTGAAGTTAGAGAATCTTTAAAATAAATTTTATATGTATAATCCTTATTTGTCTGTTATATTGCCGATAAATGAAGAAAAGATCACTCGAGGATAACATCAGTCGTTTCCATATTGATATGACTTGTATGTTATTGTACTTTTTCTAATAAGGTTTTGTTTGTATGGCTCATGATCGGTGGTGAACATAAACATTGTGAAGAATGTCATGTCATGCTCGTCTCAGATAAATCTGCCTCATAAGGGCAATTGGAGCTACGTGGTGGAGTATGTTCAAAAAACCAGTTTTTCTTCAATGTAGCATTATGTTAGCTATAGAATATTCATAGGTTACTTCTTGCTATATTCAGTAAGTGTATTTACACACTTGGAAGACTTTTTGCTTCGTTGTCTACCGCGTTGTTCTAGTGACTAGATATAAAAGCTACAGATCCCGAGCCCTTGGATTTAAGCTGTAATTGGATTGGATTGGATTTAAGATAAAACATATCGGGTTTTTCTGTTGAAAACGTCTAAATAGCAACCCAAAGGCTGGAATTTAGAAGAGTGCACACTTCCAAGTCCCGCGCCTAAAGTCTTTTCGGTCGTGTTGGATTTGCCGTCCCACCAGATTGTCAGAGTGAGGGAACAGAGACAGCATTTGTGTCTGAACACAGACACTTTAATAGGGAGACTAGACTAGGCAGGATATCCTGCATAGTCTAGACTCCCTTGAGAATGTTTACCTTGGGCATCATAAAAAATATATGATTAAAAATCACCATTTCTATGTTGTTTATCCATTTCATTAGCCTCTTCATTCTATTCAACAAATCGAAGGCTGCAGTTATCACTATCAAATTTGACATAAAAAATTCGAATATGAAGAATAAATCCGACAAGCCCAGTAGTATGCGGATCTTCCGTGATGGTTCAGCTATATAATATTCATGTCTGTATCCTAATACTGACACCAGTACTGAAAATAATGGCAAGTATCCGAAATAAAGAGTTAATTCTTAACCAATGATTTCGAGTTCCTTTATGTATTTAATTTGAATTTTAAATTCATATCGTACTGAAGGTGATGAAGGCTAACACCATGAGTAAACCTGTTTTTGCAAACACCAATCCGCATTGGAGCAGTATAGTCGTATAAACTCTAAAAACACATTCTCCTCAAGGAGAGAAATTGCCTTAGCCAAAAAGTGCAACATATGTAGACTGTGAAAATATTAAAGAACTCTTAAAATAAAATCTTAATGATACAATAATCTACTTCGCAGAGTAATATTGAGAACTTACTTAATACAGCGTAAAATATATAAGAGTAAATTCTGAAATAGGGCCATAAGCAAATTCAATGTGTAATGCTAAAAAGTGTTATGCGACACTATATATATTTCAGGCTCACCTGATAGAAAGTCAATGCCACCATCTATGGACGTTTTTAAAAAACAATAACTTGGCTTTGAGCTCTCTTTTAACGTGAAAACTTGTGTCCGTTTTGGGTTTAAAAGATTGATAATAGATTGAATCTAAGATTCAGGTTAGTAATGACTCGACTTCTGACATTTAATTGAAACACGCATCATAATAGCTTATCAACGGAAGTCCCTTCTCATTCAACGAGTGACTTCGTAAAGAAGAACACAGCAGGTCATGGCAACTTCTTGGCCATATTTTTCTGTCCTGTAAAACTGTCACTTGCAGTCTATCTGTCTGTCTGCTGTTCTTTCACGGTCAAATGACTGCACCGCATTCGATAAAATTAGTTAGGAAGCGAGCTTAAACTACAACGAGGGACGTTGATTTTTATGCCTATACCTGACGAACAGCCAATAAAAGACAGCAAGCGAGGTCGCGGCCGATAACTAGTAACACATTTGTTGCTTAATAGCTATAAAAAACAACAAGAAAATCGCGTAACAAGACTACATAAATAGACATATCCATTAGAAATAAAATATTGAGTGTATGGAATAACTCTATTTGTCTATGACGTCAGTCATAATTTGGAACGCTAACGATATTTACTTCCAATAATGACGTGCGTCTCGTTCCTTTTGTTACGACTTTGAAAGAGAGAACTGCATTAGTTTGCGCGAAAGCTGTCCAGTGCTGCAGCAATGGACCGCGGCGCGATGGGATTGTTGCTGAAGATCTCGCGCCCGGTAGGCATCGCTCCTGTCAAGTATGCCCCGGATTTCCAAGTCTCGCGCCCTTTGGTAATATTGGGAAGAGTCTTTATGATAATTAACGGTATTGGCCTTTCTATTAATCCTAATAATTGGCGCAGAATCATGGAATCCTTAACTTTAACGATGTTTTAATTTGTTATTCTAGGGCTTTTCTGTTTAACGTGCATTGCCGAATTTTCTATGATGACTGTCTCTAAGGGTCTTATAGCAGAAAAAATAATTAAAATATGTGCGGTAACTGTACTCTCTGCACAGACTATGATAGGTGTATTCACTGCTCCGGCGAGAATGACTAGTATGGATAATGACTTCAAAAGGCTCAATCAGGTAATATTTATGTGATAGTATAGAGTGAGCCATGCGTCAAACCATATGGACAGTGAATGTTTATTGTTTAGCCAAAAACGTTATCTGAAGCACGCTCAATATGATGCTACTATTGCTATTTTAAAAAAGACGTTTTGGTTGTCATGTGCCTCGTGTTGGACTTACCTCGGCCTGTACCATTCCCATTATGACTTAGTGCGAACTCTGGGGGTATCTTAGACAAAAGAATTAATAACAAACGTATAAAACTTAATAGCGTCAGACAAATAAATGAAATCGATTAAAGTTAAGATTAAGTCGAGCAAATTAAGTAAATAAGGTTTTTCAATCGTACAAAAATATTTTATATTATTTGCAGATCGATGAAAAATTACAAAATATTTTGAAGAAGAAAATATTAATAAAATCGAATTACAAATTTTTTATTGCAATCGCAGGATATATTTTTTTCGAGTAATACATTTCTTGATCCGTTTGTGGCAAACACAAGTAATCCTCGATGCAGGTATTGATCCATAAATCTTTTTTAACTTTATTTGGTACATACAAGTATATGACATAATAATAAACGGTTTGAAACACAAAAATTTGGGCAAATTAATAAAAACATTAAGTGTACGAAATACAGAAATAATATTTTTAATTAAACTTAGTGTTATGGAATTATCAACACAAAATTAAAATATTTCGGGTAGAAATTTTATATATATGTATATATATTTTAAATTTTTTTTATATTTTATATTTTTATATTTTAAAATTATTCTAGCATTGATAATGAAAGAAATGGTATTTTATCTGCTGAATATCTATATTGTGATATTGCTGCAACTGCAGATAAGTTTCTTTGCGCAACGAGTGAATATTACTCTGATCGCAATAAATGATAGTTTGAAGACTCTGCTTTTCGACGACGCCAGGACCGGCGGCGATGAAAGGAATCACGTAGCTCAAAGGAAACTTGGTAATAACATTATTTGATCAAAATACACTCAACACATACACACACTCAACATAGTAAAGCTGTTACAAGTTTCACGGATATGCTTGACTGTTTTTCGTGTCATCGTAGTTACCGAGTTAAGAAACAGATTACGAAGGATTCTTAACAATAATATTTAAAATGTTAACCGGTATTGTTAAAGAGCATTTGTGCGCTAAAGGATATTACAACACTAATGACATCTTACTTGATTGCACACCTTGGGGTTAAGACGACCTCATCGAGGCTGTTACAAATAATGAAAACATATTCATTATTATTGTACGAAATTATACTATGAGTAGTTATAAAAAATGTTATTTAAAAATATTGCTGAGTTTCTTTCCTGGTTCTTCGCAAGGTGGTACCGAACCGGTGGTAAATTTTTGTCTAACCTAACCTAACCTATAACATATTCTTCTATCCAACAAAACAATATCCTAACCATTCATCATACGGTTTTAAAGATTATAGTTAACCAAAGTTTCAATAAATCCATTTGACGATAACTTTTCAATAAATAGTTAGATATATTTTCTTTAAATCGTATCATTTTTATTTGCGAACCGATTTGAATAAAACAAATGAAATATTCTATTCCAAGGTTGCAGCAATACATCAGTGAAAACCGCATCCAAATAGATTAAACAAAATCCAAGGTCAGTGGTAACAAATAACGAAAAACAGACAAAAATCATATTTATATGATCTATTGCGTTAATAAATACCGCCTGTGATATTTGTTCTCAATAATTATATACAGATTTCGATCAGTTACGATTTTATTCAATGTGTAAAATAGATCTAAAAAAATCTTAAAATTTCTTTTTTTTTTTTAAATAGGCGCAGAAGAAAGTTTGCCACATATCATTCGCGAAATAGCAATATCTTATGTATTTATATGCAAAGTAGTTGTGCGGACCACAAGAGCCGAAGGCGTTAGCATGGTGCTGGCGATCCTATACACGGCAATTCAATTGGAATTAAAACTTTACAGCATTATTACTACGGTAATTTCAAGTAAGCATAGAGTTATACTTATTTTATCTATTTGATATGTAATTTTCCAAAACATGTTCTACTATTCAAAACAGCAAACCCACTGAAACTGTATTACTTTGGATATCACGTTTCACATTATTGCTCTTCGTATTGATTTCTACTTTACTTCCATCGTCATAGTTTATCCCGGTTTTTTGTTTATAATTCTTGATTTAAATCATCTGAATGAATCTGAATCTGAAGCAATCCCATGGAATGCATTCGGTGTTAACATTGGTGTGCCGGAATCCGAAGCTTCGTTTATTTTTTTTTCTGTGTGTTTTCGTTTCACTATAAAGCATCTTGCCAATCATATCTTTTCCATTGGGTCTATTTCGAATCAATCCTAGTACGAATATATTATATAAGTAACTGTTAAGTTTTTTTTTAATAGAAACACACGTTTCCTTACAGACTCAACAATGACAATATTTATGAGTTACATTGTTATTTTTTATAGCGTTTGGAGTATTTATAGTATAACTTTTATCGTATACTATATTGAACAATTTCATCGGACACATTATGAGGTAAGTAAATGTATATTTGATATCTTCCAATAGAGTAATCGCAGACCGTGTGTCTTATCCACGCCGAATTATTGAATACAAATTTTCAAAAACTGCTTTTTTTAATATTTGGGTAGTAGTAATAGATACATTTATGGTTAAAGATCTTTATTCTCATAAGAACATACATAGGTTCACTTACATGAGATTAAATAATGTTAAACACATACATTGATATTTGATACATGGAATGGCTAGTTCTACTTAATATTGTCTAATATATCTTTTTTCAGTTTATTTTTAAAAACATTTAAACATTCACATTCTTTTATGTAGTTCGGCAAATCATTATATAGTTTTACTCCATCAAAACGTATATTTTTATGTCCCTAATTTAAGGTTCTGACTTTAGGTAATTCAAGTTTGTGTCTGTTTCTTAAGTTATGTTTGTTTGATTTTTGCGTAAATGTTATGTTTGAATGAATACTTTTAGATAGTATCTTTTTAATTAAAATATATGTGTTATAAATATATGTTTAATTTATGTTGAATAATTTTGATTTTTTGTATAGTTCTATCGTTGGTGTCAAAAATTTATAATTTTGTTTTGCGTAGTTTGTAAGATTTTAAGGTTAGACTTTGAAGCTGACCCCCATATTTCAATTAAGTAGTTAATGTGTGACTTTATCAGTGAATTGTAGATAACAACACTTCGCACTTTTTTGGTATACAATTATTAGATTTTCGGAGTGCTCCTACAAGCGATGAGAGTTTTGATCTGATATGCTCAATGTGTGGTTTCCATGTCAGTTTATCATCCAACCATAATCCTAAATATTTCTCTAAGTTTGATCGTTGTATTCGAATATTGTTTATTGTAAGGGCCGGAAAATTTTGTGTTTTTTTATTTTTTACAGTGAAAATCATATATGATGTTTTTGACGTATTAATTGTTAAAAGTTTGCATAGAAACTAGTCATTGACTAGATCAAGATCTCTTTGAGCCTCCCTAACTATGTGACACATTGAGTGGCCATAGTAGAAAAGGCAAGTATCGTCCGCATACATTGTTAGGTGTCCAGTTAAACCAATATTCTTAATATTGTTAACATATATAAGAAACAGTAAAGGCCCGAGGATAGAACCTTGTGGAATGTCATATGTTATTTCTTGTGGTTTACTCGTGTAATCTCCAATTTTTACTACTTTGTGTCTATTCTCTAGATATGAAGCAAAAATACGAAGTGCTGTATTTTTTATACCTATATTGTTCAATTTATGAAGTAGTTTAACATGACTTACAGTATCGAATGCCTTCTTTAAATCAATGAAAATACCTAATGCAATGTACTTGAGTGAGGTCTAAAACCAAATCGTTCGTTTATTAAGAGATGTTTGTCTTCGATTTTTTTTTTGAAGTCTAGTGTACAATATTCGTTCGAATTTTTTTGACAATACCAGAAGCACTGAGAAGGGGCTGTAATTATTAGGGTCACTTTTACAACCCGATTTATATATAGGAGTGACTTTAGCAATTTTTAGGGTATCTGGAAAGACACCTTCCCTTAAACATTTATTTATACAGTTAGTTAAGCTACCTACTATTAGATTTTTCAAACATTTTATAGCTTTAGTACTTATTCCATCTACACTCGTACTAGTATTACTATCCAGCTATCTATGACATTTTTGACCACTTTGATCGTGCATGGTTCAAATTCAGTAAGCGTTATGTCGTGTGTGTAATTTTCGGAGTACATGAAGGTATTTGTTAAATTTGAATGATACTTACTTGGAATTAAATTAGCCAATTTAGAACCGATACTTGAAAAAAAGTTATTAAATACCTCACAAATATCAGTGCCATCAGTAACGGTGCCGGATTCTAATATCAGGTTTGGTGGAGCATAACTATTTACAACTTTATTCCTAGCCTAATTATTTATCACATCCCACATTTTTCTTGATTTATTGCCACATTTTTTAAACAATGCATAATAATAATTATGTTTTGCGTTTTTGATTAATGACATAACTTTACTTTTTTCTATCGAAAATTTATCCTCTATTTCTTCGTTGTTTCTATTTTCATTTAGTAGTTGCCACAGTATATTTCGTCTGTGTATTGCTTGCATAATGTTTCCATTTATCCAATAACTTTGAGGAAGATTCAGTGCCTTAATTTTATTGACTTTATTTTGCAGTATGTGAGTAGAAATAAAATTTTCAAAAATAATGTAGTCATTGTGATAATTCTTATAGTTAGCCATAGAGAGACTTTTGTAAAAAGCTTCATAATCTAGAGCTTTATAATTTTTGGATTAGTCACTATTTTGGTTTTTAAGCTTTCGAAAAATATTTGCTTATGATCAGATAATGATGATTCAATTAGAGAAAGTTTGAATTCCTTATTTCTGATATTTATAGACACATGATCGAAAATAGTCTTTGTTCTTGAAGTTTCACGATTACAAAACTTTTCATCAATTTTATTCAGTATCTCATATCCTGCTTCATGGAGATTAGTTACGTATTGTTCGATATTTTTGTCTATACTCAATAGATCCAAATTAAAATCGCCAAAGACAATTGATCTCTTCCTTCTTTCAATTTACATTGTATACACCTCCAAAAAATTCTTAAAATTAGTGTCACCTGGTTTGTAAACACCTTCTACATTTAAATACATTTATGGTATATATCCATAGATGATGGTGGTGATGATTATAGTTTTCGTGTAAATTTTCAGTTACGTCGTATTGAATACTGTTATGAATAAACATCGAAACACCGCCACCTTTACAATTCTGTCTATAATTGTAGGTATGTGTATAGTTTTCTAATTGGTACTGTGTCGCATCTTCTTCTGAAGTAATCCATGTTTCCGTGAAAATTACAATATGGACTGTCGGAATGCTGTTAAGAATGCATTTAATCTCATCAAACTTTCCGGGTTTACGAATACTTCGTAGGTTCGCGTAAAAGAATTTCAAAGATAATTTGTTTGCGATAATATCCTTATAATTATTTGTTACGGAGTGTTGAGGGTCAGTTGTTTCATTTAAGTTGTTTGTCTGTAAATTTGATTGTACGAGTTTTTTGGAGCATTTTTTTGTGGCAATTTAGATTTATTACGTAATAGGTATTTAGGTGTATCGATATTTGCAAAGCATACCTTTATCGGCCGGTTTTTATCTGGAATGTATTTACCAAGTCTCATACATTTTACAGAAGCAGGATAATTTTCTATTATTTGTTTCAGGAATACCCACTATAATAACATTTTTTTTTCGGTCGCAGCGGTCTTTAAACTCGAGTATGAGGTTTTCGTGGAGAGGAATGGGCGATTCAGCAACTCATGTTGCCGAATCGCCAATTTTACTAATTTTGATATCTGTAATTTCGTTCTCAATATGTTTAATTTTTTCTTGGTTATATCTTAATTTATTTTCCTTTTGTATTATTTGTAAATCTTTATTTTTGTTTTTATATTGTATAGGTAGATGTTCCAAAGCAGATTTGGTATTTTAATTTCATTGTTTATTTCCACCATTTCCCGGCGAATTTGAGACACGTTTTCATTTTGAGTTTTTGCAAATCTTTCTAATAATTTCATTATGTAAGCACGACAATCAGCAAAACCTTTTTTATAGTCATATTCGTGACCCCGTTCTTTCCGCTTTCATAGGTATATGTTCACATTTAATTCGTCTTCATCGTAATTAGATAAATTCGATGTGGAACCTTCGCCGCTTCCGCTGGCTCTTGTAAGCTTTCCGCTAGACGGTGACGCTTGCGCACTCATCCTTATCCTAGCTTATCAGTCGAAAGACAAAGACAAAAAATAGCAACGATTCTGCGCTCGGGACGAGTGCAGTTAAACACACGTTTAAACTTTGATACTATTGTTTTGCACTTCATAAGTTTAGCTAATTAGCACTAAAGTCACTTAACACTTTTTATTTTATTTTGCGAAAATATTAGTAGATGTTAAGAGTTCTGTTGTATACGTCCACGCACTTACATGTGTCGTATCGTTCCATTTTTAGTGATTGATCCCAGATATACCTAAGTCTTGAGAAATTCTATTGATCTAGTTTGAAACGCGTAATAAGTAAGCATTTCTGGGATGATACCATATTTCGGCAGTATATCGGTGTGATATAATAGAGTCCAAATCTTCTCCTTGAGAGGAATGAAGACATTTGATAAGCATTGTCATATTAACAGATGCAAAGAACTCACAACTTGATCATCCGTGGAAAGTCCAAGGAAAACGAAAGAGAGGTGGAACATGAGCTGGAGCTGTTCTCTCGGATCCTAATACTGAGCGACGCGAGCTACTCGCCGCTCAGCATGTTCACTATTGACAGACCGCTTATGGTGAAGGTACATTCAACATCAAATACAACGATCAATTCATTTATAAATTACATCACACCACCGCTTATGTCTCTAGTTTATGACGGGTGATATATTTTACAATATCTTATAAATTTATGAAAATAGCTGTCGGGTTTGTATAAAATTAATAAAATTAGTATCCTTATTTTTGGAAATCAGTCACCACTTTCAAAATGAAAAAGGGAAATCGGAGAACAGTTCATTATTTTCGAAGTCAAAATTCTGGTAACTCTGTGTCTGTTTAGTCTATATTTATGTTTTCAATATAATTATATTATTGTTGTATAGTATCACCGCAAGCGATAAGGAGGGACAGAATATTTACGTAATACCCTTACCCCGCCTGTACATACAGGCGGGGTAAGGAAAGGTTCGTTACCTAAAGATCTATTTTCGTATGCTCAGTATGAGCGATAAATAATCTACTTTACGGATCAAGAATGACATATTGCGTTGCAATAATTTATTGTTTAGATACAAAAAGTACTAAGGGTTAAATGGAATTAATTTGAAAACTGACGAAGGTTTTCTTACTCTGATTTTACATTCATAGTTTCAAAAAACTTATGACGTTTGAGAATAGCCAGATGGTTTCTATAATAATGTTGTTGGCATTTTTTTCTTTTTTCAGTTGTTTGGTGGTTTGATAACATACTTGGTTATAATTTTGCAGTATGGAGACCAAAACGAAAATTCATCTCAACTTTACAATAACGCGACGGGTCAAATGTGAAGCTTTAATAAAATGTTGTATTTTGAGTTTAATCACACATGAAACCTTTTAGAACACTAAAAATTTAAACAAATAATTGTCTAGCAATGTGCACAATTTACTTTCTTCGTTATCTGTTTAGATTCCCTGTGTGTGTGCGTTGCGGCGTACTTCGAGATAATCTACTTTTTTCATCTATATTATTTACATCGGAGAAAGCTTGACTTATAGCTATACTGATGTGTTCTGGTTTCGTAAATGAGCAAGTTTAACTACTGGCACAAAGGAAGGATCATCTGAAGGGAACATCTGAGTTCGAAATTTCGGTGGTGGCCAGGCAATGCAAGAAATGGTTAATATTTCTTACAGCGACAGTGTCTACGGCAGTACTTACATACCATCGAATGACCCATTGACCCGTCCACCAAAATAATATAATAAATAAAGAATTGAATTTACTGTATGCAATGTACTAATAATTCGAAGCGCCATCTTAAAATAATATGGCACAAGCTGATATAGTCCCCAGTACGAGGAGCTTAAATTGTTTTGACGCATACAAATGTAAAACTTTGTGCGTGCTTATTTTGCGATTGAGTCACCATGACAATTGTCAACAACATAAAATACTTTTTCTTCGTTAATCAAATAAATAATCTAAATGAATCCTCAATCAAAATAGTCATCCTTGAAAGTCCATTTACTCGAAACTGACAAGACATTACCGTTAATACAATTGTATTCACTACACAGAATAACTCTTTGTACTGTTTTGTCAAGAGTTTGATTAATACTGAATTATTAATGATTGTAACAATGTTTATAAAAGCATGCACTTGATTATAGCCTTATGTGTTGCGCCTGACACATTTAGTATCGAAAGTGTACTCAGACTGGAGGATTTTCAATTTCTGAATGCTTGGCCAGAAATGTAATAAAATTAATAAGATCGATCATAATGTAATAACGTTCATTATGACGACTCATCTAATTTTAGGATGTTACTCAAAACTTCATCACAGCTTAGCATTCGCAGATGTTGCTAAGGTTTATTGTGTAGTGTTTTCAATAGTTATGATGTACTTCAGTATCATTGAATTAATGTTAGCGAAACAAAACGGAGCGTTCATTATAATTATCCTCAAGATAGTGAGTCTGATTTTATCGCTTGTCGTGTCCGTGGTGAGTGACGGAGAAAATTTCTTCAATTACTTGGAAGAATCGGACAAGGTCGATCCGTCGGGACTCGTTAAGATAGAAAGATCTAAAGTACGATTCTGTGTTTCTATATTCATCGGTGTTGTTTTATTAAGTTTATATCGAATTATGATAACATGGCCACTTGTTTTCAATCAGTTTGGAATAATACTATATGTAACAAATACCTCAACGTTGTTGTCATTACATTTAAATCACATGAACAGAATACTGATGTTCGAAATATTACGGGGTCGTTTGAAATCTCTTAGAATAGCGATGAATAACTTTGCTAGAACTTCAAATCCTGAAAGCGAAACACAGGTCGAATTGTCTAGTAAGAAATTAGTTGAATATTTGATAATTTATAGCAGAATACTCCAAAGTATGAAGAATATTGGTAACGCGCCAAAGTTGATGGTAAGTATTTGCAAACAGATTTGAAAAGATAACATTTAACGACTTTCATGCAGAATATCAGTGAACTTATGTTCATAGACAATCTTGAATTTTCAAATGACTAATGACGTGTCACTAACGCTATTTCAGATGGTGATAGCCTTACCGACTTGTTACATTTCTTTGCTAAGTACTGTTGACGTTGTATGTCGGAACATTAGATCTAAAGTAAGTGCAATCGATTCATTCTTTATTTATTTGCTGATACTTAATATACTACAGAATGTACAACATTCACAGTTGTTCAGTCGTTAAATCTGGAATATCTTCGCAAATATTCATTCAAATTACATTCTCCAAAGAGTCTTATTAATCTATTTTAAATGCACAATGCGTTTCAGATACTTAATCGAATAAGCATTAATACTGTTTAACTTAAAGTCGCTTCAAAAATAAGCCATTATTATGAATTATCCTTAAGAGATAAACATATACCATTATTCACTTTTTTTAAGACCTTTTTATGTCATACAATACTGTAATATTTTAATGTGAGATACATTAAAAGTAAGGTTCAGCTAGCGTTTACAAATTAAAGTGCAAAAAACGACATTAATTAAGATACCTCTTAAATCAATCTTTCAATTAAAAAAACACATAAAAATCCGTTGTGCAATTTGAAACATACATAGAGACAGACAACGGTAAGCCACTTTGTTTTATGCAAAACTAGCGTCCAGCCCCTGCTTCGCACGGCAATACTTTTCGATTTCGCGCGCTTTTGTTTTTCGTCATATTTGAATATTATAATCAACTAGCGACCCGCCCCGGCTTTGCTGGGGTGCAATACTGATACTAAATATAATATTTAGCGTATGAATCCAATGCTGAAAATGAATTAACTATATTGGACAATGCATATAATTATTTACCGAGTCAAAACCTAGATATCAAGCAGAATAAACAATGATATTAGTAAGAGTGCTTTTAATAAAATAAATAATTGATTTTAAGTACTTAAATGATAATGTCAAATTAAATTTATAAATCTAATATGGAATTCAATAATTACTAAGTAAGATTTACATTTTAAGATTTTAACTGCAATAGAGTCATGATTAAACGTCTTTATTTATTTAAAAAATGAATACGTCAATACAACGTTTGCAGTACTAAATGGTTGTTTAGTTAAATATAATTAACGACAAAGTAAAGATATTCTTTGTCACCAACTAGATATTTTCCTTGTTTATATACGTTATCAATTAAGAAGGTAGTTTTTGGGAAATGTGTAAACCATCTTATGTGTCATCATCAAATGTGCGAATAACCCAAATATATACAAGTGAATCATGAGTGAATGAATGAATTATACTATATTGCACACCACAAACAAAAAAAAGAAAGAAACACAAAATTAATAAAATACAAAAACGTAAAATAAAATATAAAAATAAATGTTGATTAAAATTGTCGTATAAATGATGGACTTATGGCTAATTAGCCATGTCTTCCAGATAAATTAACCAGCATTATTTCTATTATTCTATATAATAAATACATAATTTGTTTATTTACGACATAATATTGCAAACTTCTAAAATTATCAGTGTTTCTTTACTATATTGTTCATGTATTAACAAACCTTCCCCTTGAATCACAATATGTATTAAAAAAAACCAAGCTCCAAATATAACAATAACTATAACTACGTTATATAATCATAAATCGACTTTTAAGTAGTCTAATATCTTTCATTTCATTTCACCTAGGACTCTAAAAATATGTTAAATATGCAATTATTTTTATTACTTTTCAGTGCATTTTATTTGTTTTAAAATAGTGTTTTGTTTGAAGTCGGTTTTTCTTTCTGTTAAAATTTTTATGTTTCTTTTTAATTGTTTCATTTATAACATATGGATAAAGGAATCGCCTGAAAAAACACATATTAAAATTTAATTGAATATTAACAATTTTATGATTTTAAATTATTGTAAAATTGACATATGCGTAGAAATGTTATTTTTCTTTACAGTTCATTGGTATGTTAACTGTTGAAGTATTTCTCAATATCGTCCTGCCATGTGTTCCGGCTGTTTTTGGGGAATTGGGAAGCGTTGATTATTAAGCGTTGATGATTATATTAAGCGGATAAGATTAAAGCTAATATGATCAAACGATATAGAGTTTGTAATAGTAAGACCAATGCTTTCATATTGAGTTAGTCACACATCCTTATGAACTTGCACAATGAACCCATCGATCTTAAAAAGTAGTCTAGCTTCTTTTCATTTTCTTACTTTGCCATAATTTTTATGATTTTATGTAACGTACCCGATGAAAGTTTCACTTTTTCGTATGTGTTCTCGGTTTAAGGCACATTAAATATAGGCACAGTAAATTTTCGTCACTCTGTGGCGGAAACTTGATTTAGTTGCTTAATAATACTACACATTGCTGTTTCGCGGTAGAATGTGGTATCAAGTAGAGGGATTTGCACAAAGGCGTGTATGTGATTGTACATTATTTCCAGATGACGCGCTGCGCAATAAAATTTTGGACGGAATCAAATTCCTCGAAATCTGTCCGATGAACTTCACCGTCTGGCGCATCTTCGCCGTCAACTTGTCGCTGGTGCTGTCTCTCATCGGCGTGTACACCACGTACACGATTGTGTTGTTGCAATTTCATCATTTAAAAACTTAAAGGAGCAGAGCACGCGTTCTCAGCCTTGTTGTGTGTACAATAAAAGATATTTACGAGTGTAAGATTGATTTAAATCAAGTCATTACTTCTTCCATGAGACAGTAAAAAATAAATTTGGCAAAAAATAATTACCTTGACTTTCGTTTTTTATTTACCCCGCACTGATATGATACACTATAGACAATTGTTGTTCTTTAATGATAATTAAACATGGCTAAATAACTTGCAATATTATTATCATTTTCATAAAGATAGTCACGCTTACGGGCTGGAATAGGTGTGGTATTTAGGTGATTGGGTTGGTGATTTAATTGTTGTCAGGTAGTCATGAAAAATTCGACATGTTCTTTGTTCCATAGTTCTCTAAGTGGGTTTTCGAAGAGCGACCTCTTAATTAGTGTTAACTTGTTCTTAAATTCAATTATGAAAAGAATATGTTTTCATGTTTATATTTAAAATCGAATCTAAGTTATTTTCATTAGGAGTAGAGCCAGCTCGATCCGTCATATAAATATTTTATGACGATTTTATGACGAATATATATAAATTTAAATTTGCAGTGTTATTACTGTATATCTTAATCTCATAATATCAAGAAGTGTTAATATTCATAAGTCATATAGTATATACGATTTGATTTAATTATTACAAAATTAAATAATGTACTTATGGATATAGAATCGAAGATGAGGGTAGTTGCACAGACAGTAGTTTCTTGTTGGGCCATCTTGATATCATCTACATTAGTAATCGTTAGTCGTTGCTTCGAAAAATAAATTTGAGTTGACTTTTTTGAAAGTGATTATAAAAAGCTCCTTTAAATACAGTTTACTTTGTTCAGACACTTTTCATATTAAAAAAGATCCAAGAATCAAACTACCATACCATACTTCAAGCCACTTTTTATCATCATCATTCCGTATTAGTACTGGTATTCGACAACACGTCTATGCCCCGCGATGACTGTTATTATTGATTTTGTTGTCAGGATTACCAACTCACGAGAGACTATTTTTAGGGGCAATGGAAGTTTTCGAAATCGTATTTTTTATTGAGAACTAGCTGACCCGGCAAACTTCGTACTGCCATAATCGAAATGCTTAAATTGGTCCAAATGTGATGTGTGAAACTGGTGATCTGAACAGTAACAATAAACAACTAATACATTAAAAACGACACTGTCAATATTTTTTTCTATATTTTCAATGACACAGGAATCATGAGGTTGGGTGATAAATTGCCATGTCGCTATGATTAAGTCCTTACAACATAAAGTTTGTAAAACCATTTAGTGTAAACTGGCTATGCCATGTTTTAATTTGAAACTCATTTACAATACCAATCAATATAATTTCACTAAATATAACACAGATAAAATATAGGTGGTCAAGTTTTATTATGGTGTATATAGCCGTAGGGGGTAACCGAGCGCAGTGGGTAAGCGAGCGCACTGCCTGTATCTCCGGAATAAGGTACGGGAGGCGAGGGGTTTATTTCGACTAATCAGTGGGGCCTAAATGGTAAATTAGTTGCGACATGCCTGCGCGCCGCACTATGTGTTGTTTGTTAGAAATTGCTAAAAAAGTATTTTCGTTGATTTACTTTCAACTTTAATTACGATAAATTACTCTTTCGTTTATCAAATACACATTCTTCTTTCGATTGTAAAGTGTGATTATAGGTTATGTTGAGCGTTTGGGAATTGGCCGTCATTTTAATTGATATTTAGCTTTCTGGGTAAAGTGTGCGCGGGTAAGTGAGTACATGCGCACACTTATAACATCATCATCATCATCATCAGACCGTTTTTGTCCACTGCTGGACATTCAGCTCCTGCCTGCCGCCTTGCGTATATCGTCACTCCACCGTGCCAGAGGACGTCCTACACTACGTTTGCCGAGACGCGGTCTCCACTCTAGAACACGTTCTCCCCAACACCTCATTTCTGATGCGATCCGTCAGAGAAACGCCATGCATAACCCTTTCCAGAGCAAGCTAAAACTAAATATTTGTGACAATGTCTTTATAATTTTTTTTTGTATAATATGTTTAATTTCAGTTTTCTCTGTTATAAGTTGATTAGTTATAGAATGCGCTTTTAACCTATTGCGTTTACTTACCCAACGGGTGTCCGCACACTTACCCACAATTTGGGTCAACTGTCCGCATTCCGATTTATTATCAAAATGTTAATTTTTTTGTTACGGGATATTTTTTTGATCGGGATGTTTTATGAAAAAGAATACTTATTCGGGTTTAAATTGAATAGTCGAATAAGTATTCTTTTTGAAATTTTTTTTTGCTCAAATTTTGCTTTAGTTCTGCGTAGTGAGGCTGAAAACAGTAAAGTTTGTGCACTGGGCCCGAATGACTCTCCTTACGAAATATATTGCTCAAAAAATGTCACATCACAACAATTAGATACTTACAAAACAAAGTTTGTCTAAAATACTGGCTATTTAAAAGTTTTCAATTTGATATTGACACACACACAGTAACAATACACTGTGTTAATCAATTTAAAGCTGACTGATAAACTTTATTTTTTGTTTTGTTTTGTGGTGTGTAAATAAACAAAAATGAAGGTTTTCCGGCGCGCGAACACGCGAAGTATCCATGTCCATGCGTGAAACAGGGAAACTCCTATGTTGGCGTTCATAAATGTAATATAGGACAAAACTTAAGATTTATCAAACAATCTATGTGCATAAAATTGATCTGATAGACAGTAAACAATTGAAGTTAGTTAAAATTAAGGTTATTTTTGTCCCTCCTAAACATGTACTTATAAAGATATAACTATTCTTTCAATTTGATTTTTGCATAACGGGGACAACATCATATGTTTGACAAAGTATGGATGATCCATTTACAAAAGCATGATTATGGCGTTGATAATGACATCAATACCGAACATTGATAACTATTGAAACTGGTGGATGAGTATACTCATTTTTTAATTAATACTTACTTTTAATGTAACAGCACCATTCCTCGTCTGAAAAATCTTCATTAACAAAATGACCCGCCATTTATTGAATTCATTTGTTACAAAAAATGTGATAAATGGAGAACCACTCGACCGATTTTGAGCAAACTTCACATAAACCATCTACTAAATAGTCCGAACAAACCCTGAAAATTTAGTTTAGATATTTGAGCCCGTTCTTGATTTATAAAGTGACATCGAAAAATGCCACTTATTTTTGTAGAAATTGATTCCAAAAATAAACTTAGCGATGTTTTAAATAATGCAAAATCAATTTTAAAACATCAATGTTTTATTGTCTAACATCGATAATCATAGAAAATCAATGGTAATTCTCTAATAAATCTGTTTCTAAGGAAAAACCAAGATTTTTTTTTATTATATTCCTAGCATTTTTATCATACTTTCTCACCTTCTAAACCTTCCCTGGACTTCCACCAATAATTCAAGACCAAAATTAGCCAAATCGGTCCAGCCGTTCTAGAGTTTTAGCGAGACTAACGAACAGCAACTTATTTTTATATATATAGATTATAAAATATGTCTACTGCATATGGAGAATGCGTTTATAAATTTCGATGTTTGTTATATACTGCACACAATGCGTCTGAAGCTCGGAGAAATAAGACTAATTCAAGTGAGTATCAATGATGATGTCCTTCCGACCGATTTGGAACAAGTCAGCCACTCTCCGTGGATCCTTTTGGTACGCATATTGTTGGTGGTGGAAACTACGGAGATAGGAAGGGGGCTCCAGACCCTAACTGAAGAGTGTGAAACTCCTATGAGGAAGCAAATCATTTCGTATGTGTTTTAAGTACGTCTACTAGGTACAGGTGCTTACCGATGCCTAGCTGTTCTGTGATAAGATTGTAAAGATGGAACCAAATACAATAGTTCTTGAGCTCACTTACCGACAGACAGGTAACCTTACGATGGTGTGACAAGCTCTGGAGTTTTTTAATGACCAATGACTAGTTGCCAATGACCCTTCTAGTACGACGATACACAGAATCCAAAGCATAAAGCTGGCAAAAAAAATGACTGCAGTAATCAATGGACGATCTAATTTGGGCTTGATATCAGATCAGAAGCTATTCTGTTGTGACGTACAGTTTTACCTTATTGGTTACAGGAGTATTAGCTTTTGATTCAGTGCAGTGTCCAAAGTTGAATTTGGATGTTAAAGTAACTCTTTGACATCCAAATTCAAGAAGCGTAATACTGTTGAGTACAGATATATTTCGGAAAGTCAATCTCTTGGCGCTGAACTCGCTTGAGTCTTGCACGGATTGAATTTGACTTCGTTCCAAAAATGGATTACTAACTTTGTAATTTTGTTTCAGACAATATTCCTGGGACGGCATGCCATTTATCGTTGAAGCGTTTCCGTGACCTAACGAGGGCTTATGTATTTGCGTTGCGGTGAAGGGACTGAACGCCACCCGCGGCGTCATCATGTTTATTTTATTTTCAGCGAACTCTCTGTTATTTAGGACGGCTTTGTTCAACTTTATTGACTTTGTACCTGTGACTTGTATGTATAATTACTGAAAATGGTTTTATTGCCCTTAATTATTAAATGATATTAATTCTTCTTCTCTCCTTTCTAAAGCAGGACGAAGTAATCACACCGCAGTCATATGTGTTCAGGTCTTATGGTGTGTTTATCATTTTTCTATGGCTGTTTTATTCATTGAACCATGGCATCAAATAAGTTCGGAGGTGAATGGTTTTTTAAAAGTTTTATTTTCCAAGATTCCCGAGACCTTTGTCAACAAGTGTCATGTTAAAATCTAGTCTAAATTTGCTTAAGCTGAGAACGCGTGCTCTGCTTCTCGCTTAAGTTTTTAAATTACGAAATTGCAACAACACAATCGTGTACGTGGTGTACACGCCGATGAGAGACAGCACCAGCGACAAGTTGACGGCGAAGATGCGCCAGACGGTGAAGTTCATCGGACAGATTTCGAGGAATTTGATTCCGTCCAAAATTTTATTGCGCAGCGCGTCACCTGGAAAAAGTTTGAGTAAAAGCTAGGCTAGACTGCGCTTGAAGATCGATGGATTTACAAATGCAAATCAAATTCAGGATGTGTGTAGCTCAATATAAAGGCGTTGATCTTACTTCGACAAACTCTGTATCGTCGGATCATTTTAGATTTAATGTTATCCGCTTCAGCGCTTCCCAATTCCCCAAAAACAGCCGGAACACATGGCAGAACGATATTAAGAAATACTTCAATAGTATACATAGCATTGAACTGTAAAGAAAAGTAACATTTTACACATATGTCAATTTTAATTACGATATTGATATTTAAATCTCCTAAATCATTGGCAAAATATTCAGCTATAAAATAGTTAATTGAACCGTTTAATTGAATTGTTACATATATTATTGCATTTTAATACCAAAATGATATTATCTTATAAATTCTTGTCCTAGAATTATAAAATAAATCTTTAGCACTTACGTCAGTTTTCACAGCCCGACTTACAACGTCAACAGTACTAAGCAAAGAAATGAAACAAGTCGGTAAGGCCATCACCATCTGGAATAGCGTTAGTGACACGTCATTAGTCATTGTGAAAATGTCTGTAAACGTAATTTTACTAATATTTTACTTTAAAAAAAGAATACTGACTCGGTTCGTGAATTGACGTACAAAAACATGAAGACGTTAAATATCGTCTACTTAGCGCTGTTTTCATATGCTTACCATCAGCTTTGGCGCGTTGCCAATATTCTTGATACTTTGTAATAATCTCTTATAAATGAGTAAATATTCAATCATCTTCATGCTTAACAGTTTGACTTGTGTTTCGCTTTCGGGATTTGAAGTGTTTGCAAAGTTACTCATTGCTATTCTAAGATACTTCAAGCGAACCCACAATATTTCGAACATCAGCATTCTGGTCATGTGGTTTAAATGTAATGACAACAACAGCAACGTGTTTGTTAAAAGAATTATCTTACCAAACCAGTTGAAAGTGTGTGGCCATGTTAATATAAATCGAAACGAATTTAATAAAAAAACACCAATGAATATAGAAAAACCGAATCGCACTTTATGTTCTCCTATTTCAATGAGTCGCAAAGGATCAACCTGGTCTGATGCTTCCAAGTAAATGAAAAAATTTTCGCCGTCACTCATCACTGACACGACTATAGAAAAAATTAAACTCACTATTTTGAGGATAGCTATGATAATCGCTCCATATTGTTTCGTTAAAATAAATTCATAACTACTGAAGTACAACATATACTACACAATAAACCTTAGCAACAACAGCGAATGCTAAGCTGTTATGAAGTTTTGAGTAACATCCTAAAATTAGACGAGTCGTCATAGTTAACTTTATTATATTATAATCGATCTTATTAATTTTATTGCATTTCTGACTGGGCATTCTGGAATTTAAAATTCTGTCCTCTGAGCTCTGTTTCGATACTAAATGCGTCAGGCACAAAACATTAGGCCATAATCATATTAGTGTTCTTATAAATATTTTTACAATCATTAATAATTCAGGCAGTATTAATCAAACTGATGACAAAACAGTACGAAGAGTTAATTTGTGTAGTGAATACAATTGTTTCAATGGCATTTATCTTGTCAGTTGCACAGTAAATGGATTTCCAAAGACTTTATCGATTGTCAACATACATATGTAGATTATTTATTTGATGAACCAATAATTTTTTTTAGATAGTATAGTTAATGTGGCTCAATGCGAGTCACCGAAACAAATAATAATTTTATGTAGATCTTCCTGGCATCGATCACGCAAAACCGAGCAAAGCTGTCTTTCTGTAATGAAACCGACAAATTGCTTTAGTTTAATCCGTTAGACAAATTAACTTAGATCAACGCATTGGCCGTGGATAGTTTGGTCTGTAAGTGGAACCATATGGCGTTTATAACATTAGTATAGATAAACAATTATTGGTTTCTAAATAAATTAAATTTTAGAGACACGTTTTCTACTTTTGGGTTTTAATGTTTTGAAGAATGTTGACAAAAATATGAAACCTTTTTGCTTTGCTCCTAGAATTCTTATTTGATATTCAAGCACCTTCAAATGCCAATACGCGTTTTCTGCCTCGGCCCACAATAGTAGGATCCTTTGGTTTTCCTATACATACGTTTAAGCCCGTCTGGGTAGGTACCACCCACTCATCAGTTAGTCTACCGCCAAATAACAGTACTCAGTATTGTTGTGTTCCGGTCTGAAGGGTGAGTGAGCCAGTGTAACTACAGGTTATGTCCCTTGTGGGATATAACATCTTAGTTCCCAAGGTTGGTGGCACATTGATGATGTAAGGAATAGTTAATAGTTCGTACAGCGTCATTGTCTATGGGCCAATTCATTCGTCCGCCAATTTATACCATAAAAAAGTCCTACGTAGGTTGCTGAGGTAATGCTGTAGATAGATGTATTATTATTATTATTACATGGTCTTTGAGAGCAAATCTGGGGGGAGACATATTGAAGTGCCTATCATACAGCTTAATTCGGCTCCCTTAGGAAGAGTTCATACATTTAAGTATCTCGGCCACATACGGCGAGCCGAGCTCGGAGTCGAACTCGTTGTCGCGAAAATCTGCGAACTGGGTCTTCGGATAGCGCCGCATAAGACGGAGGCGCTATGGTTCTACAAGTGGCCGGTGGGCCGGGAACCGCCCCGTTCGCAGATCATTCGCGTAGGTGACTCAAACGTCCAGGTGTCCAGGTACATGAAATACCTGGGCATTGTCCTGGACGGTCGCTGGAGCTTTGAAGAGAACTTCAAGCTCCTGGTCCCCTGGATCGAGAAGGCAGTGGGTGCGTTGCACAGACTGCTGCCTAATCTCGGGGGACCGAGGGAGGAGATTCGCCGCCTCTATGCTGGTGTCGTGCGATCGATGGTCCTCTATGGGCACCCGTTTGGTCACACCGACTGACGGGCACCCGCCGCTGCAAGACTAAGATCCTAAGTCTGCAGCGGAGAGTGGCCATCCGCATGGTGCAGGGATATCGCACGATATCCTTCGAGGCGGCGACCCTTCTGGCGTGCTTTCCGCGAGGGTCTACGACCAGACTCGCGCCCTCCGTCAAAACGGCGGAAGTGCGTCCTACCCTGCCAGCGTCCTCGAAGCGCTCAGGCGGCAGGAGCAGAGAAGGACACACACGACGTGGTACGCCCGTCTCCGCGGAGATCGGTACGCGCACAAACGCGTCGTAAGTGCGATCCTGCCAGCCTTCGAGGCCTGGATGCGGCGAAAGCGACGAGTCACCTTCCGACTTACACAGGTGCTGACCGGTCACGGTTGCTTTGGAGAGTACCTGTGTAGGATCGGACGCGAGGCGACGGCGGTTTGCCACCACTGCGGGGCGAACCAAGACGATGCCCAACACACGCTAGAGGCGTGTCCTGCGTGGACCGCGGAAAGGCAAGTCTTGGTCCAGCAAATCGGGCAAAATCTCTCCCTGCGAGCAGTCGTGTCGGCGATGCTACGCAGGGAATCGACGTGGGAGGCCGTAGTCAACTTCTGTGATTCCATCATGGTCCAGAAGGAGACTGCGGGGCGGGCTCGGGAGAGGGCCGATCCTGCCCGGCGGAGGCGAACTGCGGGTCGCCTTCACGGCCTCCAAGCCCCAGTGCCCGGGGCGGAATAAATAGGGCGTGGGTGCGTGAGATGGGGGTCTCACGCATCCGATTTCATACGGCCGAGAGGAGGACCGCAGTCCGGTATGGCCCCGGACTGCCGGTGTACGCACCAGCGAGGGGTGCGGGGAGGGCGAGACCATCTTCGCCCTCCTGAGAAGGGCTCCGCAAGCCACGAGCGGAGCAACGCACGGGAGAGGCCGCGGACTTGCTGCGAAAGATCCCGTAGCCTCTCCGTTTTCTGTGCTGTGGCGGCCATCGCCACAAGCCATGATATTCCGCAGGTTTGGTAAATGTGCAAAAGAAGTGAAAATTACATTGTTTAGAGCTTTTTGTAATACTTTCTACACCTGTTCTTTGTGGAGGAATTATACGAAACGAGCATATGAAGCCCTTCGTGTTCAATACAATGACGCTTTTAGGATGCTGATGGGGCTGTCTCGTTTTTGCAGTGCCTCCACCATGTCTTCAGAGGCTCGCGTACACTGCTTTTGGGCTATAAGGAGAGCGGCATCTCTTGTACAGCGAGTGCTTGACAGCCCAAACAATATCCTAAAAATGATAGCAGGAAGACTAGACTGTCCCTATATGTTGTATTGCTGTGGACTGCATGCTCCCAGCTATCGTATTGATTTTAAATTTTTGTAATTGTAATTGATATTTTTTGTAATGGTAATAGTTTATAAATTTACTAACATTTAAATATAAGTTAAATTCTACTAATAAAACTATGGGATCTAATTTCTTGAAATAAAAATATTATTATTATTTTCGAAATTTTTGTTTTTCTCAGCCTTTAAGGTGAAAGCCCGTGGCAATGGTAACCCATTGGATGAGAATGAAGAATTGGAGAACCCATTTGGATGTACTATATCCTCCCAATTGCGTCTCTTTGAAAATGCATGATACCCATCGACTGCTGTTCTCGTTTACGTATCTGATTTTTTTTCGAAGACACATTCCATGTGTAATACTGAGGTATTTCAGAATATAACAACTTTATTGCAAATATATCAGTTTCGTATAATTTGAAAAAGCTGTTAACGATGTTGCTGGTGGTTACGCTACTCATTCCAATATATTTGCTTCATTTAAATAAACAGGTTGGTAATTCTCAAGATGATTTTTTCCATTCAATGGAATATATATGGAATTGCACTTCTTCAAATTCACATAATTTTTCGAATAAATACATAAGTGCTTTAAATTTTTGCAGAAAAACTCGTGCTACAATGTCATGACGATCAGTTGTCGACTGTTTTTCAAATAAATTATTTTTAATATCATAATGAATAGATCCGGTCGTTCATATTTTCGTACATAAGACATTGCGTCTTGTGCATATGCGTTCACATGCCTTGAACTATCAATAAACATAGATGGCAATGTAGTCAATCGCCCGTTGTCATTTAAATTAGTAGCATTCGCTATCGCATCTTACAAATGAATATACTCTTCAGATCTTAATTTGGCTAGGTTGAAACGATTAAAATTAAGACGGCCAGTTTCTATTTTGGCATACATGTCAACAATGTACTGATGATATATGGTTACTTCTCTATCTCAAGATATAATTTTGTGCTTGTGGACGAACCATCAATCGATACGAATTCGGGGAATTACAAAATGACTCACCATTTATTGAAATCATTTGTAACAAAAAATGTGATAAATGAAGAACCACTCGACCGATTTTGTGCAAACTTCACATCAACCATCTACTAAATAGTCCGAACAAACCATGAAGATTTGGTTTGGATAGGTGGCCCCGTTCTTGAGCTCTAAAGTGACAACGTAAATGCCACTTATTTTTATATATGTAGATTCGAGAAATAGATGTAACGATGTTTCAAATTATACAAAATCAATTTTAAAACATTTTTTATTATCTAACATCAATAATCATAGAAAATCAATGATAATTCTGTAATAAATCTAATTCTAAGGAAAAACTAAGTTTTTGTTTTAATTATATTCCTGGCATTTTTGTCATACTTACTCACCTTTTAAACCTTCCCTGGACTTCCACGAATAATTAGAGACTAAAATTAGCCAAATCGGTCCAGCCGTTCTCGAGTTTTAGCGAGACTAACGAACAGCAATTCATTTTTATATATATAGATTTGGAGTCGGTGTCAGCCAACCTATACTATATCACGAGAATACTTTAAGAAATATGTTTCTTACAAATTACCTTTTATACGATATTATACTGGGTCAATCAAGAGGCTCGTATCGCTTCTTTCTTTTGATTGTTGAAGCGTGTACCCGTGGCTGACACCGGCTCCAAATATAACAATAACTATAACTACGTTATATAATCGTAAATCGACTTTTAAGTAGTCTAATATTTTTCATTTCATTTTACCTAGGAGGACTCTCAAAAATATGTTAAATATGCAATTATTTTTATTACTTTTTAGTGCATTTTTATTTGTTTTAAAATAGTGTTTTGTTTGAAGTCGGTTTTTCTTTTTGTTAAAATTTTATTTATAAGTTTAAAATAGTACAGTTTGCGGTTAAAATCAAATAACAAAGCATAAGGTAAAATCTTTAAAATGGAAATGAATGAACCACCAGCGTTTTTTACAAATAGTTCTTAAATTAATGTGATATTTTAAATTAGTCTATTAAGTTATTTAAAACCATATTTTACGCGAGCAACAGCCGCGGGCAACAGCTAGTTGCTTAATAAATAAAAAAATAATATCTCATAATCTTACTGATGCATATTCTGAGTTGTCTCGCCAAATTATGTTTTATCCTTTCTGCTTCTGCGCTGGCCAACTCTCCAAACAATGCCGGAAGTAAAGACAGAAATATATGTAAGGTTAATTAGCCAATATATTATATTATGATGTATTTATTTAATACTATGTAATATATACACTAATAACTTTTTAAATTCATGAGTTATAACTGGCCATAGTCACATAATGACTTTAATTATGTAACTATGGCAACGGAAAAATAAAGAAGAGGAGACTGGACATTCTTTGGTGAAATATATATTTTTTTAATGTTGAAATGTGAATAATAAAATTTTAATAACAAAAATAATCGAATTTACTTGGAGATAATCTTAGATCCTTTTATCTCAGAAGTGGATAAAGGTATTACGCCCACAATATTCAGTAAATATTGCCGATAACTAATCATCAATTATAAGAGTTGCATAGATATTGTCGATAAAGTATCTCCGTAACAATGGATGAAGTTACTAAAAAAAGCGAGCACAGGCAGCGAAAACGTCGTCGTGACCGAAGCGGAATGCACGAGCAACGAAAAATGCGATCGAACGATTGTTCCTTGGGATTTCTTCGTGCTAAAAGTCGCAGTGTTCGCGAACAGTCTACGATACGTCGTGATGAATCGAACCGGAGACGCAGCCGTGGCCGACGTCGCAGTCGGAGCAGCAGCTGTAAGCGACAGAATCGACGTCGCCTCAGCCGGGACTCGGATGGCAGATCCAACAGGAATGATCGTGGCGGGCGCTCAGAGTCTAGCAGCGAGCGTCATACACCTTCAGTTTCTGGCGATCGACGTCGCAGCCTTCGCCGGGGCTCCGCCGGAAGATGCAGCGGGACAAGCCGCAGCGGACGCTTAGAGTGCAGCGGCGAGCGTCGTGCACCTCCAGCTTCTGGTCACGTGAGTACTACTAATGTTCTTAATAATGACACACAAGTGATTCTTGCCTCATTAGTAGAACTCTTAGCCAAAAGTCGATCCCAGAGTAATAAATTTCCTATGCTCGGTAATGTGATTTTGACCCTATGGTCAAGAGCCAGACCATGTCTATGTGGATCAAAAAGGTTGAAGAGTGTGCGAGGCTTTACGGTTGGGGGGAAGAGCAGATCATTCACTACACATTGCCTAAACTGACAGGGGTTGCGAAGACGTGGTATCAAGCTCTACCATCCATGTCGTATTCGTGGCCTGAATGGAAAACCAAGTTAGAGGAATCATTTCCAACTAGTGAAGACTATGCTGAGTTATTGACTGAGATGCTATCAAAACGTGTCAAATTTAACGACTCTTTGGAACATTACTTTTATGAAAAAATTAATTTATTAAATAGATGTGAAATACGGGGCAAACGAGCGGTAGATTGTTTACTGTACGGTATTGAGGATCGATCCTTGAGGTTAGGTGCAAAAGCTGTAAAGTGTCAAGAACCTGAACAAATTCTAAAATATTTTCAATCAATTAAGCAGCAACCTCGCGAATTTGTCAAAAATATAATGAATCAAGATAAGCGTAATAATATTACCTCCTCGATGTCTATAAATAATGCACGGCAAATGACAAGTAACAGCGAAAATAGGACCCTTAGATCTCAAAATAGTACGTCAATTGTATGTTTTAATTGCAATGAAGCTGGGCATATTAGTTCTAGATGCTTGAAAAATATATTAAAATGTAATGTTTGTAATAGATTAGGTCACTTGTCTACCTATTGTCCTAGACTACCTTCCGATTCTATTAGTAAGGATGATAAATCTAATGATACAGATGCATAAGTACGACTAATGACAATAAATGTTTAATGCTGTAAAAAAATCAACGGTGAACTTATTCAATGTTACGTCAATTTAGGTAGCCAATGTACTGTTGATTCAACACGGTGAGGCAGTTAGGATAGGAATTGCGTGGACTGATAATAACTTACCAACCATGAAGGGTATATAGGTAATAGCATAGTGATGCCTTTGGGTGTCCCTGACGTAACGATACAAATTCAGGACATCGTGGAAGAAGTCAATGCGTATATTCTACAAATTCCATACTATTTAAGCGAGATTGTTCAGTTAAATTGTAATTTAAAAACAGATGTTATTTTACATTCTAAAGAAATGTTTGCATTACCATGTATTTTCACGAATAAGTATTTGAGGTCGATTCGCATTAGTGGTTCTATACGAGGTACGTTGAATAACGAATATTATTTGATGCCGGGTGAGTATAATATAGATTGACAGGAGTAAAATACTGGTACAAAACTTTAGTGATAATACGATTTGTTTAAGTCAGAGCTCATTGGTTACACGTGCTGCTTGCATTGGAAATCACTTAAGTTTAAATTAATTGGATTTTAATAATCCTAAGACTAGTTCATCTATTAATCACGATAAGCAACTTAGTGAGGATGAAATTAACAGACTTAAAAAGATACTTAAAAGTTATGATACATGTTTCTCAGTAAATTTACGTGACTTAGAGTTGAATAATGTGGTTCAAATGGAAATAGACTTGAATGATACGCAACCAGTAGTTTACCGCCCGTACAGACTCTCTTTTTCGGAACGTTGGTTAGTTCAATTCATGGTGAAGGAAATAAAAGACGCAGGACTTAACCTTAAATTAAAGAAATGCAGTTTCCTTTATACTGAACTAGACTTTTTAGGATTTCAAGTAAGTGGTCAAGGGATACGTTCAGGAACGCGAAAAACGTTAGCTATAACTATACATAACTTCACAACCCCGCGAAATGTTATGATGTCGAGCGCTTTATTGGCCTGGCTAGTTTTTTTTTTGTCAATTTGTGAAAGACTTTACGCTTATCGCCCCTTCATTAACAGACCTACTTAGGCCTAAATTTGGATGGAAATGGACGACTGAACAATCTGAATCGTTGAGAATATTAAAAGCAAAGTTAGTTGAACGTCCAATATTAATGTTATATATAAGCCGAAATGCACACAGATGCATCAAAAATAGGCATTGCTGAAATTCTCCTGCAAATCGATACAGACGGTTTACTGAGGCCTGTAACGTATTATAGCTGTAAAACTTCAGTCGATGAACAAAAGATTCATTGCTTAGAATTAGAAAATTTAGCAGTTATCGCATAATTGAATCGCTTTCGGGTTTATTTACTAGATATATAAGATTTATGCGTGGATGAATTATAAAGGTTACTCCAGTGATAACAGTGACAGTGACTAGAGTGAGAGTTTTAGAGATTAGAGAGTTAGAGATTTAGAGAAAGAATAATAAGTATAAAACAAAATATATATTTTTTTAAATATTATTTTATAATGATAATAATAATATAACATGGATTGTTTTTTAATAAGTGTGTAATGCAATAAACAATTGATTATTTACGATTATTATTTTCAGTTGATCAAATTCCTACAATATTATTATTATTTTTTTTTTGAGATTTGAGTTAATGATTTTAAGTAGTGTGTGTCATTACTAAGAATGTTGATATTTTGATGTAAATTTGAAACATATGAGCAATCCGTGCAGATAATGAATGGCATTCAGAAATGGATGTCGCACATATGATTGCAAGATAGTTTTTAAGGCCTGAGCGTAAGTTGTCATGACTGGTCAGTGCAGAAAATGAATGGCACCAAGATAACGGTGTCGCACAGATGACCTTAGACTGTGACAATTTCGCAAGAAAAAGAAATAGAGAATGAGAATGAAGTATTATTAATGAAATTGAATTATGATACAGATTTGTGATTATGATAATGATTATATAATGAGAATATGATACATGAATATGATGTACTAAATGAATTCGAAATGTGATTATGGATTATGTATATTTATATATATTATACTGATTTTGACATAGATTTTCAGGTTGTTATGTTTAATATGCAATTAATAAATTTATATCATTTGTATAAATAGCCTAAAAATTTACAGTATTGATGTTACGATTTGTAATTAACTTTTACCCGCCCTATGTGATGTCTTTGGGTCAATGTATGTTCTATATATTATCATTAATTGTATACCTTAATTAAGCTAGTATTATTCTGTTTATTTTTATTTTTTTTGCTTTTTTTTTCCCTTCCTATGTAAAATTATACGAGCTAGTGGGAGGACCCACTAAGATAGGATGGCCGAGCTGTAAGGTTAATTAGCCAATATATTATATTATGATGTATTTATTTAATACTATGTAATATATACACTAATAACTTTTTAAATTCATGAGTTATAACTGGCCATAGTCACATAATGACTTTAATTATGTAACTATGGCAACGGAAAAATAAAGAAGAGGAGACTGGACATTCTTTGGTGAAATATATATTTTTTTAATGTTGAAATGTGAATAATAAAATTTTAATAACAAAAATAATCGAATTTACTTGGAGATAATCTTAGATCCTTTTATATATTAACAAAAAATTCCGACATAATATTTATGTTGCCCTGCAAAAAAATACTTAATGTTGTTTTTAATGAAATATTCATTAAACTTTTTAATGTATTATTCTGGCTATGAACTACGTCCATCAAGCCAAAATATCCTGTATTTAGCCATGTAATGTATATATACTATAACTACTGTCATACTTACATGCAATTCTAATATATTACGACTTATAAAATCGGTAAAAAGTAGCAAAACTGAAAAATAAAACGGCAAGTTGAACACCATCTGAAACACGAAAATAACTATAAACATTTAATTAATATAAATATACCTATTACATAAAGAAACTAAGTGCAGAATACCATACACATGCTTGTAAGAGCTATCGCAATATCCTTACCAAGAGCTTCGTCGCGTGGCCAATTTTCTTGTTGTTATCTAATATGTTTTTATAAGCGATCAAATGGTCAGTTATAGTCGTGGTAAGCATCACGTCGTGTTCTTCATTGCCGCTGTGTGATACACGAGAAAAACTATCCATTGTTCTCCTTAATAATCTCAGACGAATCCACAATATTTCGAACATTAAGATCTCGGTGATATTACCTAAATTTACTGACGTCAACATCAGTACATAGAACACATATAATTTGCTGACAAAAGGTGTTGGAAAAGTGAGTGATACTAATACTATCCGTAGAACACGAAATAAAATAACAAATATGAATATGGCAAAAGAAAAGAGAACTTTAAAACTTTCTTCTTCGACAAACGCTGGGTTATGTATTTTGTCTATTCCGTCCAAATATTCGAAGCAATATTCGCCGTCGGTTACAACTGATACTAAAATCGTAACAATGAAAGGTAAAAGTTTTACAGTCAGCAGCATATTTACATGTTTTTCCTCAAATATTAAAAAAATTTTCACACAGAAATACGTTACAATGATCGCAAAAGTAAAACAATAGATCTTAGCGATAACAGTAAAGGCTAAACACTTGTGGACTTTCGAATATAATCCAAAAAGCAGACGCGTGTACATGATTATATTTATCATAGTGTAATGTTTCTCCGGCAACGTGTCAGAGACTTGAATATCCATTGTGGGAAAACCTCTCGGACCACTAGTTCCGATACGACAATGTTAATAATGTCAAAACCGGCCCTTTTCGATTTTTCGAAGATATTTATGACAATGAATATCTTCAATACAATTTATTGTTCATTTCAACAATCAATATTATACAACCAACTTACAGTTCCAACATCATGGCATCGGTTATATTATTTTACATTGATTTTATTTGTTATTTTATTAAAAATTAATTCCTTAACTGATTTGATCTATAAAATTTAAAAATAGTACGAATCACAAATAACCACGTGGAATGGTGGAAAGAATGCTAGTAGTGTCAAACTTCAGTGTTGCCCTTCAATAACACAATAACTTAATTTGGTTCGATCTTTCAGTTGATGTTTTGACTTTATATACAAGTGACATTTAATCATACACTTACTTAAATTAATAGTAGTTTCGTATAAAAAGTAACGGAATCTAATCGATTGATGAATGCTATAGATAGATAGGTACTAAATAATTAGTAAGCGTAATATTTCAATAAATTTACAAATATCGAAATTATCTATTAATAACTTTTTACAAAAAGCGTGATTGGGAGCGATGGAATAATAGATCTTGAAAATAATGTTTCTGTCATAAATTGTTGTCATATACTTTTAGAATAACTCGTCAAAATTCGTTTGTAATGTCAAACTGTAAATACTGGAATCTTTTTTTATGCTAAAGTTGGCAAATGGCCAGGAGGCTCGCCTGATAAAAGTGACTACCGCCGCCCATGGACATCTGCAAACGCCCGGTAGCTTTGCAGATTCGTTGCCGGTCATTAAGAAAGGTGTGTAGGCCTACGTGGTAGAGGTGACTACAACAAACATTATTTAATTTCTATTTGTATTTATTTATATACAAAAAAGTAATATATATATTATTATTATTTATTAATTATTATTATAACCGAGAATAAGTACGATGTAACATTTCTTTGTAGTAGAAATAAAGGCTATTTTTATTACTTTTGCAGAGTATACTATTAGCAGAACACCATCAACGCTTTATATCTGCAAAAAGATACACAATTTTTAAACTTGAGGGTATATTTTAATGTTTTTCTTAAATTGAAGAAATCACAAAAGATTTGTGCATATTTTGTTCATACTCGTCACATTTGTGCTGTTCTGGATACTCCTCGTTGTGGACTCCACTTTTCTTCCCTACCAGGATACAAATTGGAACATTCCTTTGTACCACCGGCCGGCCTTTACCTTGGTAGCCTTGAAAGGCAGTACCTACCCATTATCTAGCCGCGTTTAAACCCCGATGATTATTTATCCGCGAATGAGATTTTCGGGTGACTCTTCCAAAGTACAGTGCCGGTTGCCGGCCCCTCATGGTCTCGCTTTGTAAGCTACTGTCTTGCTTAGCTTCTTGCCCGTGGAGATTTGTTTCTCGCCAGATGACCCGAACTTTGTTCCTGACTCTATCACTAAAGTGGTGCTTTAAGTGGTGGTAAGTTCCAGCCTTGGTTTGTTCGCTTCTGTTAAACGGCGTCTCGCCGAAAGCAGGAACGTTACTAAACCAAATATCAGCGCATTCAAAAAATTACTTTAAAATTTTTTATTGTTAAGGCGAAGACAGAGTATAATGACAAAATTGGCGTGAGACCAGTACTGGTCTTTCTCGAGGAACACGAATTTATACGCAGGGATGGTAAATAATGGGCCCAAAAGGCGAGACTAAGAAAAGGAGGAGAGCTGTAAGTGAAAATTCTGGGCTCTCTTTTAACGTCCTAGCAGATTCGGGAAGACCAAAGAAAATAGAAACGATACCATCCCTCCAACCGCGCTACAGACATCTGCTTCTGAGTTGACCCTCGTTATATTGTCTCTTGTTTACATGGATCCTTGTTCTCAAAATAAACTTATCCATTATAAACTTCCATATTCTGCAGAATATTGACAAGAGTCAGCCGATTAGCCACCAGACAGCCGGTACGGTTTACAATGGGCTCGCATAGCTGGTGATTTTCTATTTTACCTGACGTACGTATGGACGGTACGGAAGGACGCAGTTGAATCAGCTGGGAAGAAAGTAGCTGCCACTTTGGGCATAGCGAAGTCTTTCGACAAGTGCCTTTTCCAAGGCTTTCTTCCAAGAAAATGAATGGTCATTATTTGCTATTGAAGAAAAACATAAGAGGCTTATAACTATAATCAAGATTAAATTAAAATTGATGACAGATAAAGGAAGTTACGTTTTAAAGGATTTTCACTTGATGAAATTGAAATACCACAATCGTGTATGTAATAAAGACGCTGATAATAGTCAGCGGTAGCGACGAGTTGACGGCGAACAGGCGCCAGACGGTGAACTTCACTGGACGAAGTTCCAGGAATTTTATTCCATCCAAAATCGTATTCCGTAGTTCATAGTCTGAAAAATAGATATATTTATAGTATCATGGTCTTCAAAGAATTTATAACCTTTATCTTTTCCACATTGACGTTGGATTCAGGTAAAAGTTATCTCGTTGTGAATCGTTTTTCAAGACCTCTGTGCCATGCTTTTTGTTTTTATAAACTTGAAGGTTAAAATATTTTTTGCACCTGAATAAACTTACTGTTGCATATCCTAGATTGATTGGCCAATATAGTTTTTATCTTTTCCGCTTCAGCGCTGGCTAACTCTCCAAATATAGCGGGAAAACAAAACAGAAAGACATCGAATACTATTTCAGCTGTCATATTAATGGTTTGCTGTAAATAAAACATGTTTTAAATAGCCAAAAACCTGAACCAAAAAATTAAAATTAAATTAAATAATTTTAGCAGCAATTGAGGATTTTGGCACGTCGAGTATAAATGTACTATAACAGGAGACGGCCAATACTTACTTGAAATTTTGTCATACCCTTACTAACAAAGTCTGCGAAAATTAGCAAAACTATGAAACAAATCAGCAAGTGTAACAACATCTGAAAAGTATAAATTTTACTCAAATATATTGGCTAATATTAAAACATACGAAACGCAAATATTTAGCACAAGATTTATATATTAGTTCATGTAGAACTCGTAGATTTCAATGTGCAAGTATATCTTATGTTTAAGTATTAAAACGGATACAAGTAACTTGTGAATATGACTTACAAATTATTATCAAGTTATATATTAATTGACTTCATAACTGTTAATATTCGACTAACTGCCGTCATATACTTACCAATAATTTCGCTGCGTGGCCGATATTTCTGTTATTATCTAATATATTTTTATAAATTTTCAAATGTTCCTTCAAGATCGTGATGACCACAGAAGTTTGTTCACCACATAATACGCTGGTAAAACTTTCCATTCTTCTCAGAGATTTTAGACGAATCCACAATATTTCAAACATTAGGATCCGGGTCATGTGACTTAGATGTACTGATAGTAACATTAGGAAATTGACCTCAATCATTTTATAATATAAATCGTATCTCACAATCAATAATGCGGCTACACGTGAAATGCGATATAAAAGAATGAAAATGAATAAAACACAAGAAAATTGTACGTCAAATTGTTCTTCTATAACAAATCCCAAATGATCAACTTTGTCAGTCCCTCTTAAGTATTCGAAGAAATACTCGCCGTCGGTCAGAACTGATACAAAGATCGAGAAATTAAAAGTTAAAATTTTTATGATAAATGGAAAGTGTGTGTCGTGCTGCTTTAAATAATAATATCGATCCTTACAGAAAAATGTTGCAATTATTGCAAAAGTGACGCAATAGATCTTGGCCACAACAGTAAAAGCTAGACAGTTGTGGACTTTCGAATACAATCCAAAAAGCAGACGAGTGTACATGATTATATACATCATAGCATTATGTTTCTTGGGCAACGTATGAGAGACTTGAATATCCATTATGGAAAAAACCATTCAGACTAGTAGTTCCGACGCGACAATTTTAATAATGACAAAAACAGGCGCTTTTGATTGACTTTAACATTTTCATTACAATTTATTGTTAATTTCAACTATCTACATTATTCAAAACAATCGTAACAGCTTAGCCCTAAAATATTTACAATGAGATTTTTTAACCGACTTCAAAAAAAGAGGAGGTTATCAATTCGTCGGAATCTTTTTTTTATCTATGTTCCCCGATTTCTCGAAGACGCGTGGACCGATTTAAAACAGGTTCTGATGATGTGATTCTGGAGAAATCGAGGGGAACCCTCATATTTTATAGGCACTTGTACCGTGTTTTACATATTTTCTGAAGTTATATTGGCATTTGCTTCTGGCAATCATAATATTATACTGCTGAGCTGATGATGGAAGGTGTACGTCCTCAATTACTAGGAGTTAGGAAATAGTTCTTTGAACATTAATATATGGATTTATACTCCTCGTCGTAGCTTTTATGAAGAGAAGTACAGGTTCACTAAACATTTCTTTTGTTATGTTACTGTTTGGTATATCATGCTTCAGATATAAGTTTTATTGAAATAGGTTAAGCGCTATTTGAAAAAATCTACAAAAACCATTTATTAAATAAGGGCTTTTTATTTCTATTTTGTGAAAATAACACTAAAAAGAGTAAAATAAAATTATTTTTTAAAAAAAATAACACTGACTTCAAAGAGATGACATCAAAAAAACAAATATTTACAAAAATATGTTATTAATATTTGTTTTTTTTTTTCTGAAGAATACGATAACATTTTTGGGAACACCAGCTAATTCCTTCCAAAATACGATGCCGAAAGTTTGTGAGGAAGAGTGATTGAACTTTTTTTACTCTTTAACGAAAAATTACAGAACGTTTTTATAAGAAATTTGAAATAGCAATAAACTGTTTATCCTTACTTAATACTTAATGACCTGTATGTGAAGTTCTATCATTATTTTCTAGCTTCGTCCGAAGATATCAAATGGGAATTCATGTTGTGTCGCGTAGTCATACGACGCTCTCGCACTTTTCTTTCATTTCAAAAAGAAGGGGGGACTCATTTCGACTGTTTTATTTTTTCACTAACCGGAATAAGATTATTGTCACGGCATCTTTTCAGAAAGTTCATGGACGTTACGAATTGGGCATGTTTAACTTGTAGGTACTCCAACCGGCGAATTTTATTTGATGTTTTCAGTCCGTACTGGTTCACATAATGTTGTCTTAAATTTTCGCAATTATTACACATTGGAATAAAACTAGTTATAACGGATTTGAATCGCGTATCTTAATTATTTTTGACATCCCGACGTTTCGAGCACTTTACAGCGTTTTTGGCCACGGGTAGACGGTGTTTTTTTTTTGATTATTTGTAAACTCCGGACTTTCGACTAGGTGAAACGATTTAGATGATTAATTTTTTTCATCATCATCAGCTAATATGGGCTATATTTGCCCACTGCTAGACATAGGCCTCTCCAAATACAGTAGTTTCTTCGGCTACTCGTATCCAGCTCCTGCCAGCCGTCTTGCGCAAATCGTCACTCCACCGTGCTTGACGTCCCATTCTACGTTTGCCGAGACGCGGTCTCCACTCTCGAACACGTTTTCCCATTTATCATACAATTCATTTTTTTATACAAAAGCTAGTACTTCCCGTTCCCATTTGAATTTGGTACAGTTCTGATAATGGCATCCATAAGAAAACCATAAAAGTCTTAATTAAGTACGGCGCGACAAATGAACGAATAACTCAAAATATCACGCTAACCAATTTTGATGGCTCTTTTTTATTGGAATGGATATTCTTCAAGGGTAGTTTGCGGAGAGTTTGTTCAGGTTCTGACTATGGGATCCAAAACAAAGCAACGGAATATTTCAATTCTGTTGTCAATCCGAATTAATACGTCACCTACTGTAACGTGGCTCTGTTCAAGTAATTGTCATAGTCAAATACATATATATTAAACAAGGGAACTTCTTAACGGTTCGCACTAACTACAGTTACAGAGTTTTCTAACTTTGGTGTATTTTTCTTTTTATGTTACTCTATAGCGTCTCTGATTGTGACATTATTATCTATACGTATAATAATTGGAGTGTCTGCTTGTAATATTAAAATAGCGCAAATAACACTTTTTACTTAATGCATATGTATTTATACACGGCACATATACCAAAATATCATTTTTACAATTTTTGTTTGTTTTTTTCCGGATAATCTCTGGAACGGCTTAACTGGCAGATTACTGATATAATAGGGAAAAATCGATTTCAGCGAAAAAGCGAACGCGTAGAGGTATTGTAACACATTTACAAACAAAACCCTTACTGTTATATTTTACAGTTGATTGCATAATTAGTTTAAATGACGTCATAGATTTGTACGAATTTAGAAACAGTAATAAAACAACTTGGAATATAAAAAAAGCATATAATTTTTGATTATATCTCTGAAAAACATTTTTGTTTCCTATATTTATTTCATTAATTTTTTAAAATAAAAACATTCATTTTATCAAATGATTAACAACAATAACAAAAAATTAAGCTGATAAAGTCGTTACGATAAGAAAGCTTTTCCGTAGTTACGTATTTTCCACACTGTTCACTTCAGCATATGGACCTCGATGTAAAGTATTCGTAATGAAAATTCAAGTCACTAAACATGTGCATATTTCTGCCTTTGATTCCTTGTAAACTGCATTAATACTAAGTTGTACGTAGTCACGAAACTAATGGTCTAAAATATATCAAAATTAATGTTAACACGTGTTTAGAGAAGTAATATTACAAACCATTTAATGTTCAACTTAACACTTTAAAGATTTTTATTTGAATTCACCATCTAGTCTTAATGATATATGCCTCTTCGAATTTCACATTTTTTATTCGAATTCATAGAAAAAAAATACTGGATTCGAAACTTTTTACATAAATGGTAGCTTAGCTAAAAATTTTGTATTTAATATTTTGGTGTTCTTGTTACGGTAGTTGTGAATGGATAGAGTAAGGAATGAGTACACAAGAGGAAGTTTGAAAGTGACACCGACAGCCGAGAAGTTATGCGGAAGTCGCCTGTCATGGTATGAATAAGGAACATATTGTGAGGAAGGCTTTGAGTATGGATGTTGATTCAAATAGAGGTAGAGGACACCCAAGAAACGATGGATGGATTGTGTGAAACACGACATGGTTAGAAAGAATTTTACTTGTGAGATGACGTCTGACAGAGAAGTACGAAAGGAGAAGACATGCTGCGCCGACCCCAAATAAAATTGGGATTGGAAAGGGCAGGAGGATGATGATGTTACAGTAGTCGAGTCCATAAAAGATATATTCAAAGACCTTAATAAAGAGCGATCGCTGAACTGAGAACATTCGTAACGGCGATAGATGTGGCTGATTCAGAAGGAGTTGTTTGAACATCAGATCAAGTTGCAGAGGGGTGGGCTTCCCTACAGGCGTCATGTTATATATAAGCTTTATCAGAACTATTTGTATTTCAGTCACCTGAAAATAGGATTCCGTAGTTATTTAACAAATGCAAGGTCAAGCAAATGCAAGTCTGTCTTAAAGGAAATAGTTCATTTAAAATTACCTCCGACTGAATTTGGTGCCATGGTTCGACAAATAGTAAAATAGCAACCACATATTTAGTACACCAAAGCAACTGGAGACAGATATTCAATTGTTGATGGATATCGCCTGCTACGAAACAAAAAAAAGTAATGCTACTCTTTCAAAATATTGCCAATATAAAAAATAAAATCTTGCTAAGCAAATAAATTTTAATATTTTGATGTATGAATAAAATAACATACTGTATTCAAAAAAACTGTCAATTAAATTGACAAAGGTAAAACAGCAGAGTATTCGCTGAAAAGATCAGAAACATAACAACACTGTGTGATGCATTCAGTTGCTTGACTAAACCGCAAATAGACACATATGCCTTCGTTAGATCGCTGACACGTTGACATGTAGCAGCAGAAACAGAATCTGAAACAGAATTTACTCCTTAAATGCTGCAGGCTTTGAGATTTAAAAGTGTACATATTATTATTGACATTGAGCTGAGATGGCCCCGTGATTAGAACGTCCATCTTAACCGATGATTTAAGGGTACAAAAGCAGGCAAGCACCACAGAATATTCATGTGGTTAACTTGTGTTTATAATTCATTTCCTGCTCGGCGGTGAAGAAAAACATCTTGAGGAAACCAGCATTCGTCTAATTTCATCGAAATTCTGCCACATGAGCATTCCACCAACCCACATTGGAACAGCGTAATGGAATATATTCCAAACCTTCTCCTCAAAGGGAGAGGAGGCCTTAGTCCAGCAGTGGGAAATTTACAGGCTGTTACTTTACTTACTTTTACTATGTATAGCGTCGTTCAAGTGCCTAAGCTTCGTAGTCATGGTCTGCAGTACGCAGTGGACATCGAAGTTAATCAACATAACCTCCATTTCCATCAGCAATAATTCATAACCATAAACACTTAAAATAAAGTTTAACAGTTCCAATAACACTGAAAGAAGATGTCACGAGAATAAAAGTAAATATTTAAATTGAATGATCTGAGTAAATTCGGTAAATAATACAGACTTACATTTTTTTGAATTAAAATTGAAATATTTTGTAAAAAGATTTAACAAAGCGTATAAAATTAAAGACACCGAAGGAACCTTAACGAATAACCTTTTGTTGCGATTTATGTAACTGTTGCAATTAACATCTTTGTTTATCTAAAATATAACATATATTCATCAAACGGAGAGGAGGCCTTAATCCAGCAGTAAGAAATTTACAGGCTGTTGTTGTTGAACTAATGTGGATGAACGCGACTGATGTTTACAACAAACTAATATATTTAAAAAAATTGCTTTCAAATATCTTGGACATAATATGACAGTATTTTAGGAACGAACATAATTATTATAAAAGAACTGAAATAATACTTTATGTAATGCGATCGAATGTTTGATGATTCCTTTCATGCGGGAGACGCCTGTGTAAGAAAAAAATCCATTTGTTATCATTATTACTAATGTAATGCAGACACTTCCGACAGGAACTATTTCGAAGTCGAAAATATATATCAAGATTGTTGCAAAGCTACATATATCTGAAAACAAGAGATACAATATTCTTATTTCATACAATTTCATCATCGTCATCATCTATACATCTATAAGGTAAATAGTTGAAAGTTATTCAATAACATATACAATATTTTAATATGTTTTTGTAAAACAGACAGCATGACAATAAAAATAGCATTTAAGCTGTGTAAAAAGTTACCATTTATAATAAGCTTCAGCTTACAAAGTAACTTAGTTAAAATAATTTATAAAAAATATATATTAATCATATTGTATTCTTTGTTAATTATTTTTGAAAAAAAAATGCCAGAAATTATCACTAGGTTATATTATTCTTGATAAATGAAATTCTCTGACATCTAAAAACATACGTAGATGCTCAGTAACATTTAAGAAAATAAACTTACGGATACACAGACTAAAAATGCAGCTGTAAGCAGCAATCGACCTGGAGACAGTCGCTATGTATCCTGCGCGGTCTCGTGCCAGGTGTAGCGGAGCAAGCCCCAGCACACGTGATAACCGTAACACGAATACCAAAGAGGTTGGCACCCTGAATAATCCACTTTCCATATTTAGTTTTATTTCTCGAGCGCTCTCTTCAGATTCAACTATTCATTCCTTTATATTTTTAACACACCTAACAAATGAACACGTCTGTGACTTAAGCCATTACGAACATTCTAAATACATTATTATCAAATATGATTTATGTTCAACCAAACAAGCTCGTTTAACTTTTTGATGTAATGATTACTATAGAGGAGAATCACAGTAATTACAGTGAATAACTTCATTCAAATGATTTTCTTCAAGCTTGTTTTGGATGATAATTAGATTGTTGAATATCTTTCCAGAGTTTTTAATACGGGTGGTGAGGAAGCAAAAGACTGGCGAGTCTGCTAGTGCTTGAAAATGTACTGACTGCACGTCACATCCGCACCATCACACACGTCGAATCTAAACAAGCAAGCATTTTTGCTTGGCATTAAATTGGATAACTACGTGCTCAGCTCGCCAAAATTAGAATCATATCATATCCGAAAGTACAACATTATAAGCTCCTGTATAATATATTAAATTAAGGCCGAACATTCACCTTCCGACGAGCCTAGCAGGTTTAGTTATAATTTATTAAAAGTAATAATATATCTTTGTACACAAGTCAGGTCAGGTATTGTTTGGTATCGATTTAGTGCAGCCATATACATATGTATTTACATAATTTACTCGTTTAAATAACGTGATTTTTATGATAGAACACGCATTAGTAACCTAATGATAACCTTATGGTACACTTTTAAATATAACAAAGTTACCTTCACGAATGTGCTACACATTTTTAGAAATATATTAATTTTAGTTTAGTACACTAGTAGTTAGTTGTTATCTGGAATCGATTTAATACAGCCATATGTTTACATAAATTGCTTATTTTTAATTCGTGATTTTTATGATAGAAATCGCATTAGTAACCTACCATGTTACTTATAAAAATACATGACTGTATTTTTTAAATATTGAAAAAGAGTAACTACTGAATTTCTTGCCGGTTCTTCTCGGTAGACTCTACTTTCCGAACCGGTGGTAGCATCACTTAATTGTTAAATGACGATTCTAAAGTGCTTGTAAAAGCCTACTTGAATAAAGTTTATTTTAATTGGATTTGATTAATTTTATTTGTTATTTTTATTTTGTTCATTTACTTAAGAATTGATTTGAAGGAGAAAATTTAATTTCTAGCTGTAGCGCAGCGATCACAATAACAACGGGATATTTTGTCCGCTGGTTCTGTGGTAACAATGGAAGTTCCACGTGGATTAATTTTAATATTTTTTTTATAAAGAATTTGTTTTTATTCTAGAAATATTCACTTCTCTGGGCATTAGTCGCAACAATATTTTTACAACAATGTACAAATTACAAAAGAATAAATCAACAAATATGTGAGTCCTAATAAAATTCTTAAAAGTCATTTAATTTAATATTCGTCATCTATTTTATCTTCTTCGATGATGTTCTCGATAGGCTATAGATTGTTCATGACATCCATAAACTTGTTTTCAAGATCACATCTTCTTCCTTTAATTGAAATTTCAATTTAATGAATTTCTAGTTGACTGCACACCTTGAGAATGAGATGATTGCCTCCAGGCTTCTTTCGCCGGTTCTTCTCAAGTCCAAGGTGTTAAATTTCGAACTGTTGGTAGATTTTTGACTATCAATAAGCAAGTGTAAATAAACACTTTTATTTTTAATAAAGACCTTGACTTTGATTATAAATAGACCGAAAAAGAGAGCAGTCTTTTGTAAAATAAAAATACATTCAATATCTGCAGCGTTACCCCAAAGTAATAAGCCATATGATATAACACTGAAATAAAAAAAAAAAAACAAAATACTCTAAACGAGCGATGTAAATATCGATTGTCTAACTTTTCTGACCGCGTGTGCTGCGGAGTTGAGAATTACTCTCAAGGACGGTAAATGAGGACTAAAATGGTAGCGGGTTCAAACCCAGACAAGCACTACTGAATGTTCACGAGCTTAATTTGTGTTTATAATTTATCTCGTGCTCGGCGGTGAAGGAAAACATCGTGAGGAAACCTGCATGTGAAAAATTTCATAGAAATTCTGCCACATATGTATTCCACCAACCCGCATTGGAACAGCGTGGTGGAATATGTTCCAAAGTTTCTCCTCAAAGGGAGAGGAGGCCTTAGCCCAGCAGTTGGGAATTTGCAGGCTGTTATTGTTGTACTTAATAATAAACGCTTCAGCTTAAGCAACATCCCTTCGAATTATATGATGTACAGCATGTGTCATGTGGTTAAAAATTAAGCTAATCAAAACATGAGGTTTCTCTAAAGGTCACCTTAGATTGATGATTAAAAAGGTTGGGTACGGTCACATCACAGTAGCGTTAATATAGGCGCAACAAGCATTCTGGTCACCAGAAATAATAATAACCACTTTATGTGGGGAAACCCGTAAGAACATTTTTCAGGGAAAGAAAAAAAAAGTTATAGTCTTTCTAAGGATGTATTAGATATTAGAAGTGCACAAAGTCAATTTATTTTTTGAATCAATCATTTTAAAGTATACAAAGAGGCAAAATTTACGAACTATAAGCGTTTAGAGTGCGACATTTATAGATCACGAGGACGAATTTCAGTGTTGGTGGAAAATTGTGATAATATTAATAAAAACGTAGTAATGGCGCTTAAAACCTGGAACAGTAAAAGACAATTATTAAAAAATCATATCTCGAAAAAAACCAGTAATGTAAATTTGTTACAATAGATGCTACTCTTTTCCAGCTGTCAACTAAAAGAAAAAAAGTCATAAAATGCAGCAAAAACTAAGCCTAGTTGTTCTCATTTCTGGGAGACTTAAGCATTGCCAAAACTGTTTAATATTTTTACGTATAAGAGCTAGGCTATGTTAAAATAAATAATAAAATTCCGCAGACATTTTTAACTTTGCCGCTTCGTAAATTCAAATCGTTTATAAAAAATATATTGATAAAAAAGGCATATTATTTAATACAAGATTTTATAGATGATAAAAAAGCGTGGAGTTAATACCTGTTGACTTCCAAGCAGGATACATTAATTGAAATAATTGTATTTAATTAACATGACGTTGTATTTTTTAAATGTTAAAAAAGAGTAACTACTGAGTTTCTTGCCGGTTCTTCTCGGTAGAATCTACTTTCCGAACCGGTGGTAGCTTCACTTAATTGTACAATGACGATTCAAAAGTGCTTATAAAAGCCTACTTGAATAAAGTTTATTTTGATTTTGATTTTAATTAAAAAAAATAATAAACAATATTTCTTGCTACATATTTAAAAAACACAACTACCTTCACTGAGTGAATTGATTAATGAATTTATAGTCAGAGTCACCTGGAATGTATGGGAATTCTAACGGTTACTCACACATCCAAATTTGTTCAGTCATTTTAGAGTTGTGATAAAATAAAGAAATTGAAATACATACATTAGCCCTGAAAACACAACGCTCCTTTTTTGGGCAATCGTGTAACTATACGGTATTACCTCACTTGTATTCACATCAGGCCGTATAGACTCATTCCCAAAACAGTCATAAAAACATTGCAATACAAACCACAAAATGGAATCCTCTCGTTATGTTGAAAACGCCGAGCGGTGAAAAAGTGGGCTTGTTGAATGTAACGTGATAGATGAAGCTGTTCAGATCATCCGAGTGTGGCTCTTTACTGACGCAAATAAGTTGACTAACTTGTTGTTGTACGAGCTGTAACTATGTCACACTAAATGTAGCCCAAGAGTCACAATCCTTTCAGTTAATATCTCTCGATATTTAAGCACGTATATTCATTTTTCCGTTTCTTTCACAGCTTGGTTTGGATATTACATCTATGCGAATATGTGACAGTAATTATATCTGTTTGTCTGTCTGTCTGTTGCTATTTCACGGCCAATCCACTGATCCGAATTAGATGAACTTTGGTATGAAGCAACTTGAACCCCAAACCCCAAAAAGGACGTAAGCCTACTATTTTAAATATCACCTGATGACCGTTAAAAATCGGGTGACACCTAGTATAATGCAAAGTTTCCTAGAAGTATTGATAGAATTTTAAATATCGTGAGTAGTCGATTACGTGTATTCCGTATTAGAGCAACGTAATAGACTATGCTCCAAACCTAAGTATTCTCGACAAAAGGCGGAGATGATCCTTGCGCCCAGCTTTGGGATATTAATAAGCTTGACAATTTGGCAAGGCCACTTGAGGAGATGACTGATTTGCAGATTTCAACGATTCGATTAAACGTTTCTGAATTTTGTTTTCAACAAATAGTCAAGTCATTTTTTTTTTGATTAAGCACACATATATATATATGTATATATATATATATATATATATATATATATATATATATATATATATATATATATATATATGTGCTTAATTTGTGTTTATGATTCATCTCGTGCTCGGCGGTGAAGGAAAACATCGTGAAGAAACCTGGATGTGTCTAATTTCATCGAAATTGTACCACATTTGCGTTCCACCAACCCACATTGGTACAGCGTGGTGGAATATGTTCCAAACCCTCTCCTTAATGGGACAGGAGGCCCATTAAGGAGAGGGTTTGATGTTGTAGCCCAGCAGCGGGAAATTTATAGGCAGTTACTTTACTTTTTTTGCATAAAGAAGTAAGTGTAATGCTTCTATAATGAATTAATCAATTTATGTTTGTATTACCAACTAAAATTAAACAAGCAAAGTGATAAATATATAAGCTTAATAATAAAACATTTCAACAACAACACTTACTGCACTTCGAATCCGGTGATACGACTCAATGAGCAAGATCATTCTTGTATATTTAAAAATCAATCTAAAGATTTGTACAGCTATGTTTATAGTCCTGTCGTCTATGAACAAATCTTTTTGAAACAAAATAACATCAAATAATAATGTATCAGTTTCATGCAGTTAAGTAATGGTAGGGGAGGCGAGGATGCTAAATTTGCAATTGCTCGAGCATTATGAAACTTGTTGAATTCGAATGTTAATGCTAATTGTTATTTATTATTATTATTAAAATGTACATCACTTGTATAAAGGCACACGAGCGTGTCAGCCATTAATAGTATAAACGCGCTTTATATTTCTGACAATCGCCATAAATATTAATCTGACGATTACGTCTAGAGGGCTGTATAAAACAAGCGGTTAAAAAATTAAAAAAAAAAAACGTTACTCGAGCGTGTCAGAAATTCATGGTACATGGTATTCATAGTATGTACATTGAACCCTCAAAAGTGTCGTATTAAAATTTCTGACGATTTGTATGCGGCACATAGGAATATATTATTCAAATCTCATATTAAGGGTTCATACTTTGTAAGAGTATATGATACAAGGAATGTCTCTAAATACGTATTTATCTGTCACGCTCTCGTCACTGCAAACATCTTCGCTTCGCCTCCCCTACTATAATGGCTTACCCATCGAAGCACTAAATGATATTATCGACTGTATCGTACTCATAACTGTCGTTATATTAGTAAAAAGGATAGCTGATACTATAGCAGATTCACCGTCGTAAATTTTATTAACGAGCATGAATATCGAGATGTAAGTGCGATAGAGATCACTTGTTGTATTCCGAAGATCCTCCATTGTGTATTCTTTGCGTGACCCTGCCAACATCTACAATCTATCAGGCATACTGGCTTCATAAGGCTGAAACTCTATAAGCCAACTGTTTAATTCTCTCATCAGGTATTTCATGGCTAATTAGCAATACAGGAGCTGAGATGGCCCAGTGGTTAGAACACAATGTTTGCGGGTTAGAACCCAGTCAAGCACCACTCAATATACGTGAGCTTAATTTGTGTTTATAATTCATGTCGCGCTCGGCGGTGAAAGAAAACATCGTGAAGAAACCTGCATGTCTCTAATTTTAAAGAAATGCTGCCACATGTGTATTCCTCCAACTCGCATTGGAACAGCGTGGTGGAATACGTTCCAAACTTTCTTCTCAAAGGAAGAGGAGGCCCGGCAGTGGGAAATTTACAGGCTATTGTTGTAGCAATACATAATACTGCTGTGTGACATATAAGTCAAACGAGTTGGTCGCTACAGCGCAACATTATACAGCAGTTACTGGATTAAATAGTGGTCAGTAGTCGCAATATATTAACACAATCTTACCCTTGGAGATCAAGTCCCTCAAACGTTTGTTGAACACACAGATAGTACCGTGTACAATGCACATTATCAACATTTCATACATTTGTAGAAGCATAATGAAGTTTAGTATCAGATAATAAAGTTCACTCAGCGGCACCGTGTACACTAAAATATATATTACAACATGAGCCCGATTTGATTGAAGTGAGTAAATTCCATTTCTTTGGTGTCAGAATATATAGCTATCTTTATGTATACGTTATATTTATTTTATATTTAGTAACGAAATATATCCAAATACACTCTTAACACTTTTAATTTTATTACTGTTCTTCCTTTTGCCTAACGAATCGACCTCTATCAAATTTCACATTGAAAAAACTACACAATTGGTCCTTCGAAAATAACAGCTATGGTCGTGTGTGGTGTTTTTATGGGCGATCATCACAATAACATAACATGAAAAACTTACTTTCTTTATTCAGCTTGCGAAGGTATTTTAAATAGTTATAAAATGTATTTTCAGCGAACACGAAAATCATAAAGAAATATACACTCCATAGAACAACTCCTGACTTCTTTAGTCTTATACTGATATAACTGTTTTGTATCTCCAAGTTAATCTGCAAAAACATATGGCCGTTTGAATAACTATATAAAATCTATTGTTCAAAAATATACAATGCTTATTTGTTAAAGGTCTCAAGGTTGCAGAGCCGCAGGGCTATATTTTTGCTCTTCTATTCAAGTACCACCCACTCCACTCTCTGGTGATAAACAGGATAACTTAAAACATGTAATAGCCGATATATTTATTACCGTGCGAATATTTTTGGGCGATGGTGAGCACCCGCCATCAAGTCCACACTGCTACACTACTACACTGCTACACTGCTTCACACTGATCGATTCTAAACAAGTAAACAAACAAATGAAAGTCATGACTCCTGCAGTTGGTCACGGCCTTTTCAGACCTGCTTAGTTCTGCCCACATACTCGATGAGGATCGACTCGGAAACATTAGCTTCACCCACAGTCATGACTCTGTGCAATTACGTCATCTAGTAGTAATAAAGTGAGTTATGCTTTTTTATGTTATACGGAACAAGCAGGAGGCTCAACTGATGGAAAGTGATTACCACCGCCCATGGACATCTGCAACACTGGTAAGTTTGCAGGTGCGTTGCAGTTAAGGAGGAAGTATGCACTTTTTTTAAGGTTCCAAGTCGTATCGGTTTAGAAGAACCGCCGGCGAAAGCTGGTGTCACGGATTGTGCGAGGCAGAAAATGTCTTAGAACTCTTAGATATCAAGATGTTATATGTCGTCTAGTAGTATTATGAAAAATCAGATACTCACTCTTCTTATTTCATTCATATATAATATAAATCGTCGCATTCTCTCCACACCTTCATAAGACGCCAGTACCAACAAGGAGAGGGAGAAACATTTTTCCAATACTGACACTATCTGTGGTACGATAGCACGTAACCTTGGTTCCACCGTTACATCCAATACGAAAGTATCGTATACAAATCCAAAAATCGAAAGAAGTACTAAAAATATTAAAATATAATCCGAGATAACTTTATACAGTTCCAACACTACGTAGTATATAAATAAAAATTTTAA